>NC_084732.1:63372701-63515201 GCF_033978785.1 Entelurus aequoreus
GCAACACATTTTCAATGAGAGACAGGTCTGGACTACACGCAGGCCAGTCTAGTACCCGCACTCTTTTACTATGAAGCCACGCTGTTGTAACACGTGGCTTGGCATTCTCTTGCTGAAATAAGCAGGGGCGTCAATGATAACGTTGTTTGGATGGCAACATATGTAGCTCCAAAACATTTATGTACCTTTCAGTTTGAATATAGGTTGATTGAATATAGATTGAAAAGGATTTGAAAATCATTGTATTCTGTTTTTATTTACGATTTACACAACGTGCCAACTTCACTGGTTTTGGGTTTTGTAAGTATCGGGATAATCAGCTATCAGTGATCATTTATAGTTAGGGAGAGTGGGGTAAAAAGAGTCAGTGGGTAAGTTGTATCTAGGTAACTGTGCACAATATTTGTCAAGGGACCATAAATTCAGGAAGCACTTATCATTTCCATCTGGCAGAAAAGATAAGTATCTTTTTACACAAAAAAATATATTTTTGCTTGTCAAAGTAAGTTATCTATATATCAAGTATAATGACTGCTCTGCCAAAGCAAAATGTTCCATTTCTAAAATGATATATTATACATGTTGGTGAGTTGCTAATGCATACAATCATGTGAACCACTTCACTAAAGGTTTACCTAAGCTCACTCTTTTTTCCAACAAGGTGGCTACGGGGCAAAGTGAGCCAAAGGCTATGGGGTAAATTGAGCCGGTGATTCAACTTACCCATCCATAAAGCACTAGTATCATATAATACAGTATATCAGTTGAATACTGTACTTGTTTAGTGTGTTTGTCATACGTTAACATTGTAAAAAAGGCATCATGCTGAGAACATACAAGAACAAATACAATCGGAGCTTAAGGCCATGTCTACACAAGTCGTTTAACCCCTTAAACGAATAATTATTTAGCCTAAGCCCCATTTCAGCCACACTAAACCAGCATTTAAGGTCCCCTTCCTTGGACAAATTTTTACACGGGTAAGTGCGCCGTCTATTTCTTGAATCTCCGGCATTTAGCTTTGTATGGACTCATTGATCGTTTACAAACTGAGTTCGGAGAGGAAGTGATGCCAGAAAGACCGCGCCCACACAGGAAGAGACATCAGAAAGAATGCGCCACAGCCAGCTTCATAACAAAGATGGAGGTGGATCATGCAGACATGCCCATGTTTCTCCTTCTTGAACATGTACAGGCGCTTTTGGAAATCACACATCAATACCTTAAGAGAAGGAAACGGGCGATTGCAGCTATTTCAGATACAACAAATCTTAGACGGCAAGAGAACTTTCGAATGTCCGGGTCAGCTGTGATTCTACTCGACGAAAAACTTTGTCCCTTCCTCCCGTGGATGTGATACACGCAGTGTGTGACTACAAATATTTTTCAGCCATTTTCAGCCTCCAAGCACAGGCTGGATTGCAAAAATGGAAAATGAATGTGAAGACAAAAGAGTGAGCAGATATTAAGATCCCGAGATTATTTGTTGTAATTGTTGTAAAATGTTCTTCATCGCATTCTCTACTTTCTCATGTCGATTAAAGATTTAAATCATGTATGATGGCTCAGGTGTGATTCACTACAATAGGGCCCCACAGCACACTGGATTCTTGTTCATTGAAATACCACAACACTGGATATTGTTCAAAGGAGATACATTTTAATTTAAAACTTGCACACAAAACACAGCAAACCGATGTAAAATGCACAGCAAACTTTTTACAATATAGCTCTTTTAAATAACAACTTCACAGTGAAGTAAAGTCATCTACTACAGAGCTTGGAGCAGATGGGACGCTCAGGTGGATTTTTTTGGTTTTCCCACGCATGCGTACTAGGTCGCTTTGCGCCGGCGGATGGAGGGGGAGAGGGCCTTAAACGGTGGCATTGTTGTGTGTGGACACGGATAAGGTTAGGTGTGAGTTTTCCTTGCCCGTATGTGGGCTCTGTACTGAGGATTTTGTTGTGGCTTGTACAGCCCTTTGAGACACTTGTGATTTAGGGCTATATAAATAAACATTGATTGATTGATTGATTTACCCTGAATAACCTTATCCGGTAAAGCTTAGTGTAAACGGGGCCTAAGACCCCTGGAAGAGATGGAGAGAGTCCAGAGTGGATGGTCCATCAGAATAGTGGCAAAAGACAAATTGGTAGGTCAACATTGAAGAGGTGCATGAAAAAGAGGGAGGCAAAGGAAGTAAAAACGGCCGAAGCAAAAATATTATTCTCAGAGGAGGTGAAAAAAGAGCTGGCAGAACTGTCAGGTTCAAACACTGATGACATCTATTAAACAAGACAAGAAGCAAATAATTAAACAGAGACATAATTAAATTTGGCTCAATTGAGGAGAGACGCCTGGACACTGTACCCTTGTACCCTGTACCCTTGGACAGTGTCTCACCACGCTCTGGCGAAAGATTATCTGCCTCCTCTTTTATTTGGACTTTCCCTGATTACATGGCAACAGCTGTTTCTAAGGGACGGGGTCGGAAACAGTCATCGCCTTTGATTACAAAACAGTTAAAAAGAAAAGGTCATAAAACAGTTCAAAGAAAAGGTCGTAAAACAGTTCACAGAAAAGGTCGCCTGGAGGGGAGTCTGGTCCTGCTTCCTCTCCGCTTTTGTAGTTCTTGGGTCAAGACAAAATATTTCTGTGTGGATTACAATACATGAAAGAAACAGAACACCTTCATGTTGCTTCCCATCCTACACAGTGGAGTTTTACAAGCCTTCTTCTTGGTAGGTTCAAAGACAGCTTTTGTCTTCTCGCCGGGAACTCAATGTAACACAAAGTTTTGTGATAACTTAGATACAATTATTCTGACAAGAACATACTAAAAAAAAACTTCTGTGAATGAGGGGTTAATGTCAGCAATAACATCCCGGAATACCTCCACTGGATTCAGATACACTGAGAGTTTCCCTTCCAACAGGGATGTCTTCTGTGATAGAGTTTGATCCATCCATGGTGTCAGACAGGCACAACCTGGAGCAGCAGCCTGCAGCTGCAGGTGAGGCAGCCATGGTTTCAACGTTTCAGTCTGCTGAGCTACCTTCACCAGGCCCTGCACACACATGTGCTTCACCAAGTGACTTCACCAAGATTCCTACCCCAACCATGCTGGATCATGTCTCTCCACTTGAGATTCTGCCATTACCCGCACAAGAAAGTGTGTGAAGACAATGACTGATACACCTGAACAGCAGGACATTGAACATGTCCATGAAGAGAGGAAAAATAAACGAAAAATCAAAACAGAAAGAATCATCAAAGATCAAGGAACGCTGAAGAGGAAACAAACCCAGAAGAAAATTGCTATGGAAAGCAGCCCTGAGAAGAGTGAAGTAGTCATCCCATTTCATGACGGATGTTAGGATGTTTTTGCAGCACTTTATAGTGGAATAAAGCGACTCCCATTGACTTTTGCAAGCCTTTGTTTAGGAGTTAGATGGCACAAAAAAAACATGTGTGCTTGTCTCACAAAAGGATTGTAAATGATAGACATTTATTTTTTTAAAGTGCAGTTCCCTTTAAATATCTGCTTGTCCCTTGACATCAGTCTGTTAGTGAAAGATGTAATAATGCACAATAGTTCCATTCATTTTCTACCGCTTGTCCCTCTTGGGGTTGCGGGGATGGTAGAGCTATCCCAGTTGTCTATGCAAATTGTGTAACAAGGCTATTATACCTTAACATTATTCACTGTTACAAGCAGGTCTCTGACTGCAGCCACAATTGTCATTGTTATGTGGTCCATAATAAAAATAAGTTTGACAACCCTGCTATGGTCATGAGAAGAGATGTCCGATAATATCGGCCTGCCGATATTATCGGCCGATAAATGCTTTAAAATTTAATATCGGAATCTATCGGTATCGTTTTTTTTTTAATTATGTGTATTGTTTTTTAAATGTATTTATTTATTTATATATATTTTTTTTTTTTATCAAATCAACATAAAAAACACAAGATATACTTACAATTAGTGCACCAACCCAAAAAACCTCCCTCCCCCATTTACACTCATTCACACAAAAGGGTTGTTTCTTTCTGTTATTAATATTCTGGTTCCTACATTATATATCAATATATATCAATACAGTCTGCAAGGGATACAGTCCGTAAGCACACATGATGGTCCACTAATAGTACTAACCTTTAACAGTTAATTTTACTCATTCTCATTAATTACTAGTTTCTATGTAACTGTTTTTATATTGTTTTACTTTCTTTTTTATTCAAGAAAATGTTTTTAATTTATTTATCTTATTTTATTTTATAATTTTTTTTAAAAAGGACCTTATTTTCACCCTACCTGGTTGTCCAAATTAGGCATAATAATGTGTTAATTCCACGACTGTATATATCGGTATCGGTTGATATCGGTATCGGTAATTTAGAGTCGGACAATATTGGAACATCGGATATCGGCAAAAAGCCATTATCGGACATCCCTAGTCATGAGCTTTGGGTTATGACCGAAAGGACAAGATCACGTGCACAAGTGGCCGAAATGAGTTTCCTCCGTCTGATGGCGGGGCTCTCCCTTAGAGATAGGGTGAGAAGCTTTGTCATTCGGGAGGAGCTCAGAGGTGTCAGATGAGGTGGTTCGGGCATCTGGTCAGGATGCCACTCGGGGAAGACCCAGGACACGTTGGAAGACTATGTCTCCCGGATAGCCTGTGAACGCCTTGGGAGGAGCTGGATGAAGCGGCTGGAGAGAAGGAAGTCTGGACTTCTCTGCTTAGGCTGCTGCCCCCGCGACCCCACCTCGGATAAGCGGAAGAAAATGGATGGATGGATGGAACCCTGCTTTAAAAGGTGCACTTCAGACTGGGGGCCAATCAAAAATGCCATCTAAAGCTATTAGTAAAATGTGTATTGGCCCATCTTTATTTCATTTTTGTACAAGGTTCCTATGTTGAAGATTACTTATTTTAGTAACAGGACTGAAAGTAAAAGGCGTGTTTTGCACACAAATACATGAAAAATAGCCACATGGCATTTTTGTTTAGTATGTTGACAATATGCACTTACAGCAATTCAACAAAAACAAATAATAATGTGGACTGTGCTGGGATTTAGTCACAAGTGAACCTACTTTTGGCCTTTCAATGGCCTGCAAAGGATCTAAATGATGCAACTTCACATACTTATTGGCCGGCGACACATTCAACAGACAAAATAAACACATCCGGGAGAAGAACAAGACAGACACAAACACGCATACAAAAAAAATTACAGTCTCGCTGTAAGTGGTCGCTGATGATATACGTGTATCCTGTCATAAACAACGTGTCCACACATTTCTTGCAGGATATGTAAGTTTCTTTTAAGTGTACTCAAAAAGGTTTTAGTTGTTGGAATAATAATAATATCAGTCAAGAATAAAAATATATATGTTTTAAGGCAGGGGTGGGCAATTATTTTTTACCGGGGGCCGCATGAGCAACCCGAGCACTGCTGGAGGGCCACATCGACAATATTTCAATTAAATTTTGCTCAATATTATTTTTGATGTATACCGTAAGATAAATAATAATAATAAAATTAATAATAATAATAATAATAATAATAATAATAATTAATAATAATAATAATAATACTTTCATTTAACCTAACTTAACTTTATACCAAAAGCACTGCTTTGGAAATCATTTGTACCCCTTTCAGAGATCACATTTAGTTCCCCTTAAACATCCTCATGTTGCACAATGAAATGTAAGCATAGGATGAAGTGTGCATTCCTGTAACTTTCTCTAGTAACAGCTTTCCATGATTAATATAAATAATTTAACATTAATAATAAATGACAGTAAAATAAGCACACGTATGACTGAGGAGTCATAGTGTAACTTTGTGTGGTGTTTGAGTTGTCCGACTTTTTGTGTGGCAATAAACGCACCAGTGGTTTAGTGGTATGCGTGTTGGTGACAGATGACAAGTTGGTTTTGGCCTGGTTTGTACAGCAGAAAATGACTAGTTTTTCGAGATAGGAGTGTTTTACTCATGTTTTTGGTGTGGTTATGGCCGAATATAAACAGTTTTGCTCAATAAAGTGATCGATATAATTCCTGGCCTCGAAGCATCTCGATAGACGTTACAATAATTGAATGGTGTTCAATTGAACGGTGTTGACGAACACCGTTAGGGCCGCTTGTTGTCACTGCCACTCAGAATTGCATTGCAAAATTATACAGAATAAATGTGTTTATTTTGTTTAGAATTTAATGGGATTTGATTTGGTGCGCGGCATATATTTGCTGTGCGCAGAGGACGCTTGAGCAGTGCGCAATTGCGCAGGCGCGCATCTTAGAGGGAAAGTTGGTTGGCAGTCCATGTCTTGTTGAAAACACGCCATTCGTCATCAACGTTTCTCTTTTTAGCGTCTCGGGTGTAAACCGTGCATCACTTGTCGCTGTGCACCTTCACTCACAGGTTACACACAAACATACGCCCATAAATAACACTTCTCAAAATAAAAGCAGCACAGTTGTATTGCGCGCACGACATAGATGTTTTTTGAACTTTATTTTGTAATTTGTGATTGCAGCTGTTCACATTCACTCACAATCACGCACGCGCATACGTCCACACGGAAGTAATACAAATAACGCTTTTCAAAACAAAAGCAGCACCGTTGTATTGCACACTCGACATGGATACTTTTTTAAGTTTATTTTGTAATTTATGATTGGCCTCACGCGGGCCGGACAGGGACACACAAAGGGCCGGATGTGGCCCGCGGGCCGCAGAATGCCCAAGTCTGTTTTAAGGGGTTTGGATTAAATATTACACTCATTTTCTTTGCTTCCTGTAACACAAAAAGCTAAGATGTGGCTGTTTTGTTCAAATATTTTAGCATATATTGACTGCCCTTCATTGTGTTGGTTTGGTATCTTTAATGTACAAAATGTATTAAAGTGGCACCTGCATCTTTCCACTATTTTGTATGCAGCCCTGGGTGGAAAAGGTTTAGACACAAGGGTAACACGACTGAGTTCAAAACCCACTGACACAAATAAAATGCGATTAAAAAATAAATAAAGAAAGAAAGAAAGAAAGAAAGAAATTAAAGTAGAGTTGGTATAAGGCAGGGGTCGGCAACCCGCGGCTCCGGAGCCGCATGCGGCTCCTTGACCACTCTGATGCGGCTCAGCTACATGCATGCCGACCCCCTCGATTTTCCCAGGAGACTTATGGATGTCAGTGTCTCTCATAGACTACTCCCAGGGAAAAATAATCCTATTAACACTCTAATTACTATATAAAGGGCGTGCCCTTATTGCACTGCAGTAATTGTCCTCTATAGCATTTACTTACAGCATGCCAGGGCCAGCCACATGTTGTATGTTGTTATTACTTGCACACACAGGAGACAGCAAAGCATACTTACTCATCAGCCACACAGCTTACACTGACGGTAGCCGTATCAAACAACTTCAACATTGTTACGTTACAAATATGCGCCACACTGTGAACCCACACCAAAAAAGAATGAAAAACACATTTCTGGAGAACATCCCACTGTAACACAACATAAACACAACACAACCATTACCCAGAATCCCATGCAGTCCTAACTCTTCCGGTCTACATTATACACCCCGCTACCACCAAATCCCCCCACACATCAACCCCCCCCCCCCCCCCCCCCCCCCCCCCCCCTCTTCGTGGTTGGTTGAGCGGAAGAGTTAGGGCTGCATGGGATTCTGGGTATTGGTACCGTCAGTGTAAGATGTGTGGCTGCTGAGTTAGTAGCCTTGCTGTCTCTTACGTGAGCAAGCTAAAGCTGCATTCCACTTGTGGCCGAGCAGGTACACTGATTGGGCAGACTGTAGAGGGCGCCAAATGCAGTGTCATCACGCTCTGATATTCGGGAGTCTCCCGGGAAAAATGAGAGGTTGGCAAGTGTGACGCAAGCGACATTCATCCAAAACTCGCGGGCTGCACTAACATCCAATTCCCACATTATAGTGCGTGCCGGTGCGTGTGTCTGAGACCCCTGGTTAGCATAGCACAAAGCATGTAAGCTTGGTATGCGGTGTTTTTCATTTTAAATTTTAAAAACATTTTTGTGGCTCCCATTACTTTCTTTAATGTGTGAAACTTGCCAAAATGGCTCTTTGAGTGGTAAAGGTTGCCGACCCCTGGTATAAGGAGTTGTTTTTTTTTACACCAATGTGTAAAAATATAACATTTATGGCTTATTTAAATGATTAAATTCCAATGTAAAGTCTATATTTAGTAAGCTGGGACATGCAACAAATTATATGTTTGTGTTTCTAAGGGTTGAGGGTAGTTTAAATTAATCTTTTGAATTGTATCTAATAAATATGCAAGACACTGCTTGACATAGAAATGTACTTTATATTTAGATGTTATATTTCTACATTGGCCCACATACTACATCTATCGCCCCATGTTTCATTACAATAAACTATTTGTTATAGGTCCTCTGCCCAAGCACTACATTTTGTAGGATGACCACCAAGCAGGTCTTACCTGAGCTCGAACAACACGTCCTGACATCACGTCCCTGAGGCTCAAAGTGGGAAAAAAAACCAATTTAAAAATTCTCAAGTTGACAGCCGTCAGTCATAAAGAAGTATGAAAGGGTTGGCGTGATGAAAGCAGCGTTTTATTGGCCACTGTGCCATTCCCTCAATAATAAACACACATTTCCTGGAGGACCCAGAACTGCTTACCGAAAGCACTCCTGTGATTTTCGGTCCTCTTGAGAAGCAGTTTTCTCTTGTCTTAATCTGATTATGTCAGGCGGATTAAAAAGGCGTACACAGGAAATGTGTGGAGAAATCTTATTTGTTGCAGAGGTTGAAAGGTGATTTCTATCCAAAGACAATTAAAGCTCTAAATATAGAAAAAGAACAAGAAGCAAACGAAGTAATCCGGACTACGGGGAGTCTGCATAATCCAATTATTGTTTTACAAAACAACTTTCAGTCAATAACAAGATCACACAGACGTTGAGCTTTAACCGCAGGATTAAAAAACATCATGTATTAATCGATCTGTGTGATTACTGTGGAGCAGTGATGCCACGTCCAGGAACTTTTAGTTTGGTTCCTTTGTGAATATCTCAACCTTTCAGTCTTTTGATCAACTTTGGTACTCTAACATTAAACAATGTGGAACAAATAAAAATACAACAAAACTAAGAATCAACGTAAGAAAATGAATTTACAGTTCTAATCATTATTTGCATTTTTTTTTAACTCACACCTTATTTTCTGTAAGTGTACGATTGCAGTGCCTTGAAGTTGATAGTTCTACTGTTTGTCATACATATACATATACATATACATATACATATACATGTATATATACATATACATATACATGTACATATACATATACATGTATATATACATATATATATGTATATTTTGTATATATATGTATATATAATATATATATATATATATATATATATATATATATATATATATATATATATATATATATATATATATATATACAGTTGTGGTCAAAAGTTACACTGTAAAGAACATAATGTCATGGCTGTCTTGAGTTTTCAATCATTTCTCCAACTCTTATTTTTTTGTGATAGAGTGATTGGAGCACATACTTGTTTGATTTTTGTTTGAAATTATTATGGGTCTACGGAAAATGTGAAAAAAATAAGAGTTGTAGAAATGATTGGAAACTCAAGACAGCCATGACATTATGTCCTTCACAAGTGTATGTAAACTTTTGACCACGACTGTATATGGGCGATATGGACGAAAAAGTATATTTTGATTAATTTTTCTTAAACTCGATATTCAATATATATGTCGATATATTTTTATATGAAAATATACATAAAGATATGACAAGCGGTAGAAAATGAATGAATGAATATTCGTTAGGTCAGGAAAAAACCCGGTGGCTATTTCATCCCTTCAAGCCTGTTTCGCAGGTTTCCCTGCTCTTCAGGGGAGTAGGTATGGGATAGCCTCCGTGTTTTTTCCTGACCTAACGAATATTCCGCTCTACCCCGGTATTGAACAATGTCTAACGGATACTCCACAGTAACCTCGGCTATTTATATATAAAGATATTAATTTTTGAGCGATATTCACTGAAATTGAAGTGAATGACAAGTGTACTGTAAATAGTCAGTGGCACTTTTATTAACCCAGTTAGTCAAGTTGGGTATTAACAGCAGAGAAAATAAACTGTCTGAGTAGCACATAATTACATAACATTAAAGGCCTACTGAAATGAATTTGTTTTATTTAAACGGGGATAGCAGATCCATTCTATGTGTCATACTTGATCATTTCGCGATATTGCCATATTTTTGCTGAAAGGATTTAGTAGAGAACATCGACGATAAAGTTCGCAACTTTTGATCGCTGATAAAAAAAAAAGCCTTGCCTGTACCGGAAGTAGCGTGACGTCACAGGCTGAAGGGCTCCTCACATTTCCCCATTGTTTACAATGCAGCGAGAGCGATTTGGACCGAGAAAGCGACGATTACCCCATTAATTTGAGTGAGGATGAAAGATTTGTGGATGAGGAACGTGAGAGTGAAGGACTAGAGTGCAGTGCAGGACGTATCTTTTTTCGCTCTGACCGTAACTTAGGTACAAGGGTTCATTGGATTCCACACTTTCTCCTTTTTCTATTGTGGACCACGGATTTGTATTTTAAACCACCTCGGATACTATATCCTCTTGAAAATGAGAGTCGAGAACGCGAAATGGACATTCACAGTGACTTTTATCTCCACAACAATACATCGGCGAAGCTCTTTAGCTACGGAGCTAACGTGATAGCATTGTGCTTAAATGCAGATAGAAACAAAAGAAATAAACCCCTGACTGGAAGGATAGACAGAAAATCAATAATACTATTAAACCATGGACATGTAACTACACGGTTAATGCTTTCCAGCCTGGCAAAGCTTAACAATGCTGTTGCTAACGACGCCATTGAAGCTAACTTAGCTACGGGACCTCGACAGAGCTATGCTAAAAACATTAGCTCTGCACCTACGCCAGCTCTCATCTGCTCATCATGACCCGTGCTCACCTGCGTTCCAGCAATCGACGGCGCGACGAAGGACTTCACCCGATCACCGATGCGGTCGGCGGCACGGAGACGGAGGAAGTCAAGGTGAGGACAGCGGTGCGGCGGCAGGCGTTGTAGCTTTCGACGACACCCCGGCCGCCATCAGAGTCGGCAAGAAACATATATTTCCCCAAAGTTACGTATGTGACATGCACATAGCGCCACGCACGTACGGGCAAGCGATCAAATGTTTGGAAGCCAAAGCTGTACTCACGGTAGCGCGTCTGCTATCCAACTCAAAGTCCTCCTGGTTGTGTTGCTGTAGTCCGCCGCTAATACACCGATCCCAGCTACAGCTTTCTTCTTTGCAGTCTTCATTGTTCATTAAACAAATTGCAAAAGATTCACCAACAAAGATGTCCAGAATACTGTGGAATTTTTCGATGAAAACAGAGCTGTTTGTATTGGGACACAATGGTGTGCCAATACTTCCGTTCACTCCGTGACGTCACGCGCATACGTCATCATACATAGACGTTTTCAACCGGAAGTTTCCCGGGAAATTTAAAATTGCACTTTATAAGTTAACCCGGCCGTATTGGCATGTGTTGCAATGTTAAGATTTCATCATTGATATATAAACTATCAGACTGCGTGGTCGGTAGTAGTGGGTTTCAGTAGGCCTTTAAGTAAAATAGAACAACCAAGAATGTATTCATAAAACGGAAACCCGTCGCGTTCGACGGTGGAAATGGAAACTAGATCTTCAGCAATGTGATATGCGATCGCTCAGGTTATCTGTTCCCACCTTTTGCTGGTTTTCTCATAAGGCACTACGCGTGATACTGAAGCTTGCAGTGTGCATTGTTTATGTTTTGTGCTGGGGAAGTGGATTGCACAGGCACTTTCGTGCCAAAAAGTTTTATGCACTCTTCGTACTATATTGGGTGTAGCTGTTGAAGGTGGTGGAATAGGTTTGTTGTGCTCAAACTTTTTGTAGCCACGGGTTTCTGACACTCCCTACAAAACACATTATCCTGCCTTTCGTCCAGTGGCTTAAATCCAAACCACAGCCACACAACAAAGTCCTGATGGAGGGTTCAACCCCCCCGACGCAAAATACATTTCAGCATTCAGACAGGTTAGATCAGTGGTCCCCAAACTACGGCCCGCAGGCCAGATATTGCCCGCCAGCGTCCAAAATCCGGCCTGCGGGAAGTCCCAAGTTTAAATTTTTTATTTTATTTTGTATTAAAAATAGTTTTTAAAATCTGTCCTTTCTAATCCATTTTCAACCGCTTGTTACTCTCGGTGTCTCCTAGCCGCTCAGGCAAATCATATTGTCTAAAAATGCATTTTCCCATCGATAACGTGACATCATCGGCAAAGTGTGCGCTCTTTCAGTTAATTAGTGCGCGGGGAATATATATATATATGTATACAGCCCGGCCCCCAGCCAAATTGTTTAAACCCAATGCGGCCCCTGAGTCAAAAAGTTTGGAGGCCCCTGGGTTAGATTGTGGCTAAAACCTTCACATTTGTCAAAAACAGAGGCAATTTTTGACACCCCAAAAAACTGCAAAAATCATAAAGAGTACAAAATTGTTTTATTTTATTAGCTATTATCTGTCCAGGGTGTACCCCGCCTACTGCCCGAATGCAGCTGACATAAGCTCCAGCACCTCCCGCGACCCCGAAAGGGACAAGCGGTAGAAAATGGATGGATGCATAGCCATTTGTGATTTATAGCATGAAATAACAAATATCTTGCAGTCACGTTTATGTTTCAAAATGATTAAACTATTCAATGTCGAATTATAAACAGTAGAAATAATGAACAAAATGTTAGCTACTGTCTTGTTGTAAAACACCAATGAAAGCGAAATGTAGCATTTAGACAGGCTATACCAGTGATCCTCAACAGGCGGACCGCGGTCCATGTCCGGACCCAGCGACGTGTCCGTCCGGACCCAGCACGAATTATAGTAAAAAAAATATATATATATATTTTTTTTTTATAATTATAATTATTATAAAAAAATATAATAATTGTATTTATCTTTGAGTTATCGCTAGCGCAAGTCAACGTTCTTTGTTGTTTTTAGTCAAATATCTCCACGTGTCGTTTACACTTCTCCGTGTCTCACTCACTCCGTCTCTCTCTCTCTCTCTCTCTCTCTCAGAGAGAGAAAGAGAGAGAGACGGAGTGGGAGCGAGAGAACGCCACTCTGATTGGCTGCGGAATCAGTCAATCAGAGTATGGGTTGTCATCTCTATCACAACGACGCGCTGATAGGCTGTTACCACTTGGGTCATACAGAGCTCATGCCACATGCATGGAACCTTTCGCTGCAGGCATACAGTTGTCTCTTATCGCTACTTCGCTAACTGTTCACTCGTCAGTCACTGAATGTGAATCGAATCACAATGGCATGCTCCAAGTTGGCTCAGGCTGGTAAAAGAAAGGTGGACAGGGAAAACCGACGTTTCAAGGAAGAATGGACAGAGCAATATGTTTTCATCCTACCTACTGCAAGTACCAGACCAATGTGTCTAATATGCAACAGTACTGTTGCTCTGGTGAAAAGTGAAAATCTAAAACGCATACTTGCCAACCCTCCCGTTTTTAGCGGGAGACTCCTGGTATTCAGCGCCTCTCCCGATAACCTCCCGGCAGAGATTTTCTCCCGACAAACACCCGGTATTCAGCCGGAGCTGGAGGCCACGCCCCCTCCAGCTCAATGCGGACCTGAGTGGGGACAGCCTGTTCTCACGTCCGCTTTCCCACAATATAAACAGCTTGCCTGCCCAATTACGTCATAACATCTACGGCTTTTAGAGAGTAGAGTGCACAACTGCGCACACAACAAGGAGACGAAGTAGAAGAACGAGGAAGTTACAGGCATGGCGACGCCGTCGACGAGCAAGTTATAGAAATACGCTTGCAAGTTCCAAAACAAATGGAAACAAGAATTTCAGTTCTTTCAGGACAGTTCGAAGGGGAAGGGGTATGTAATTATGTTGCCTGTACATGATTTTGTAGAACAGACTTCTCCATTGAACACGGTGGCCGAGTCATGAACGGAGGAGAAGTTAAACAGGACAATACTGCCATCTACTGGATAGCCCCCGGAACACTGAAATTCAAGTATTTATTTTATTTATATGTATAATAAAATAAATATATATACATATATATATATACATATATATATATATATATATATATATATATATATATATATATATATATATATATATATATATATATATATATATATATAGCTAGAATTCACTGAAAGACAAGTATTTCATATATATATATATATATATATATATATATATATATATATATATATGAATGAAATACTTGAGTTGGTGAATTCTAGCTGTAAATATACTCCCCTATTAACCACGCCCCCGCCCCACCCCCAACCACGCCCCCACCCCCCACCTCCCACCTCCCGGTATCGGAGGTCTCAAGGATGGCAAGTATGCTGAAACGTCACTATCTGAAAGAGCACCGCGAATTTGAAGAGACATTTCCTCATTATTCAGAGCTAAGAAAAAAAGAAATCACGAGGCTGAAAAAGTCATATGAAACATCAAGGAAGATTTTTGTTAAATATATGACACAACAATAGCAACAGAGTGCTCACTCAGAGTGGCATGGGTTATGGGTAAACACAAGAAGCCATTCTCTGTTGAGGTAATTTGTTTACCAGGGATAGGAGGGTTGTGTTTAAAAGTATTTATTTTTTGTTAAAACTGAAAGTTTTATTTAAGTTCTTATTTATTTTTGTTTCAAAGAAAATCTTTCATGTATTTTATTGGATATTTATTTTATTTTTGTTAATTTTAAGAAAATGTTAAACTACTACCTACCTCCTGCTACTATATAAGCTTGACCGATAATAAATGGACCCAGCCTGTTTCAAAATAACATTTGTGGACCTTCAAGATTTGTACTTGAGGACCACTGGGCTATACTGTAGCAAAAGCCATCACATGTCTGCCACAATCATGTGTGTTCTTAAATGTGTATTCCACGCTTCCATGTCGAGAGCAGTTTTGATTTGGACTTACATGGTAAACAACTCAAATGAATGTTTTGGGCATTGTTTTATCCAGACACATACATTTGTCCAAATGTGGCCGAGTAGATGCATCGTGGTGTTGTGTCGTTCGCGAACGATTCGTTCGAACGAACAAATCTTTTGAGTGAACGTACTGAACCGAATCACTTCATGAACTGATTCGTTCCTTTCTCAGTTCAGTTGAGCTCCGTATGAGTGGAACTTGCGCATTCTGTGACTCACTGAACCCTCGACGTCGGCGAACGGCGCAGCCAGCTACTCATCATGGGGGCGGGGGGAGGGACTGAGCGAACGATTTGTTCACCGCGGATTAACGACATGAATCACACAGTGAACGACAACGCTCTCGCTCTCTGCTCTGCTTGCCCCAATTGTAATACTTGTGATTCTCCTCCCGTCGCGGGGATATGTTTCATGCCATCGGCATCCGTTCTCCATTCATTCTCCAAGCTAACGGCTAATGTTGACTCAAGCCACATGAAAACAAACACACACACGCGCCCCATCCCCATTATCTCAACACATAAAGTTATGAGAGTAGAGGAGACAGAAAGAAACTCAGTGCAGGCAGGGCAAGGCTGAGCAGCAGCGACGCGAGGGGGAGGGGCGGGGGGGGTAAAGTGTAGGGCAGGCTGTTTTGAGAAGATTTCAAATAAAAATAATAACTAATGTATGTACACATACATAGGCTATTATATACACAGTTATTGTAACAAAAATACATTTCTCCTTGGGGATCAATTCTGATTCATATTATTATTATTATAATTATCCCTTCTACTGCAACTGTTGTTGTTGTTTAGTAGCTATCATCATCATTATAATAATGCTGATTTGCAATTAAACTGTACTTTTATATCACAACTTGTTTTCTTTGAGTGTTGTTTTCTTCTAAGACTAGATGTTACCTGTCCTGGATAGGACTCAACCATTATCAGGGAGGGGAGAACACACAACACAATACATACACACAAAGACACACACACATACACACAACACACAGACACACCATTTCCCTACCATCCCCCGAGTCACCCTTCACCCTTACCCTACTGTTAAATGGTTTATTCCCCCCATCACCCTGTACTCACTCCCAGCCCCCCAAAGTTGTTAGAAAGAGAGTGACATGACAATAATAGATGAGTGGGTCAAGAAGAAAAAGTGCTGTCTGGACACAATTTAATTTTATTTCTGATACAGCGGCAGTATGCAACATTTGCAAAGCAAAGCTCTCAACCAAAGGTGGGTCCACAGCAAATCTTCACCGGCATTTAAGAACCAAACACCCAACTGTTCAGCTGCAAGAGGTGAGACAAGACCCTGCTGATGAAATGCTGGCCAAAATGATTGCACGGGACTTACAGCCATATTCCATAGTGGAAGACACTGGATTCCGCCAGTTTACGAAGGAACTAAACCCAAACTAAATTTTACCAAGCAGGAAAACTCTATCAAATACCATCATCCCGGAGTTATACAAAACAACACATGACAAAATCAAAGAAAAGGTGAAAAGAGCCCAGGCTGTCTGTCTGACCACAGACTGCTGGACATCAAGAACAACAAGTTCATTTATGTCGGTGACATGCCATTTCATCAATGACTACAAGATGGTCTCTGTCCTGCTGGACTGCTTTCAAATGAGTGAGAGGCACACAGCAGACAACCTCTCAGAGCATCTTGTTAGAGTTGCAAGGGAGTGGGACATCACAGACAAGATGGCTGCCTGTGTGTCTGACAATGCTTCCATTGATTGATTGATTGAGACTTTTATTAGTAGGTTGCACAGTGAAGTACATATTCCGTACAATTGACCACTAAATGGTAACACCCGAATAAGTTTTTCAACTTGTTTAAGTCGGGGTCCACTTAAATTGATTCATGATACAGATATATACTATCATATATACTATCATCATAATACAGTCATCACACAAGATAATCACATTGAATTATTTACATTATTTACAATCAGGAGTGTGGAGGGGGTGGTAAAAGCAATTCAGAACACAGGTTGGCCTCACCTGTTCTGCTTTGCCCACACCCTCAACTTGATTGTAAGCAGTGGCATGACTCCGATTAAAACAACTGGACAAAGTGAAGGCTATTGTCGAATATCTGCACAGGAGCACAGTTGCAACAGAAAAACTCTGGGCCACCCAAAAACAGCTAGGCTTGCCAGAAGCTCGTCTAAAGCAAGACTGCCCAACCAGATGGAAGTCCACATTCTACATGATCCAGAGTGTCCTTAAAAATAAGGATGCAGTCATCACAACCATCGCATTAACAAACCCAAGACTACCCACCCTAACACAAGAGGAGTGGGAGGAACTCAAGCAGGCCGGTGAGGTGTTAAAACCCTTTGAGGAGGTCACCGTCGAGATTAGTGGAGAGGGGTATGTATATAATTTTATTATTGCAGTGTTCTGATAATACTGTGAATTTGAAGGCTTCTTTTTTAACTAGCACAGTCACATCAAAACAAAGTCGTAAAACTGTCAATCAAGCTTTAGGCTCCTGCTTGTCTGGCTTGACCTAGGTCATTGCCATGGAAACTTGACTTCAGAGGTGCTTCAATCAAGGCTTCTGTTCACTGGCTTCAACACTCAGTGAGGGTTATCAGTGTCACTTAAATCAAAAAGAAAAAAGTTAACTAGAACTAATTGTAGCCACTTAGTTTACAAGCAAAGGGTTATTAATTGCACAAGCATTATTACTATTAGTAATAACATTATGAAATATGTTTACAATAACATTACACATTATTATCATTGTTGTTGTTGTTGTTGTTGTTGTTGTTGTTGTTGTTGTTGTTGTTGTTACTACCAGGCATAAACCTTGTTTTTCTGTCTCTCAGATATGTCACTGCGTCAAAGGTGATTCTTCTGGCAAGAGGATTACAGAGGATAGCCGCAAACATACAAAGGGGTGTGAACCTGATGGATCCTGTGAAAGTCATGGTGGACACCATTTGTACCCAGATGGCTCACAGGTTCCACAAAATTGAGGCAGATGTTTTGCTATCTGAAGCAGCAGCACTGGACCCCAGGTTCAAAAAGAAGGCCTTCGGCAGGGATGAGGATGCAGATAGGGCCTATCAGCATCTCAGCAATGCTGCTGCAAAGGTGAACCTCCCCAACCAGCAGGCTGAAGAAGAGGGAGCAGCAGCACAACCACCAAGTTCCAGTCAGGACAGTGCAATTTGGCAGGAATTTGATCAGCAGGTCTCTGGGCTTGTGACCAGCAGCCGAAATCCAGTGACAGATGCAGTACTGGAGGTCCGTGCTTTTGTGCAGGAGCCGCTTGTACCGAGATCTTCAAACCCCCTCACATGGTGGCAAAGTAGAGGTGTGGTCTATCCAAGACTGTCTGAAATCATGAAGAGAAGACTCTGTATTGTGGCCACATCTGTCCCATCAGAGAGGATTTTCAGCAAGATGGGGCAGATAATATCAGAGAGACGAAATCGGCTCAGCTCATCCAAAGTCAGCCAGCTTGTATTTTTAAATGCACATCTGGAGTAGGGGCAAGATCTTTGGACGAAATTACCTTGAAAGTGAACATAATGTGCAAGGACAATCTTTCCTTTGTTTGACACTTTTGGTGTGTGTGTGTGTGTGTGTGTGTGTGTGTGTGTGTGTGTGTTTAGTTTCTTGATTTTTATATTATTTAAGCTATTTATTTTATTTTTTATTGCATATTTAAGTTGATATTTCCATTTTTATATTTTTAAATGTAAGCTACAGAAATTTTAGTTTTAACGTTGGCATTTCTGGCACTTGGTTTAATATTTGTTTTGTTTTATTTAAGTTAGCCTATTTATTTTCTTTTTGTTTGCACATTTAAGTTGATATTTTCTTTGTTATATTTTTAAACGTACGCTACAGAACATTTAGTTTTTATGTGGGCATTTCTGGCTCTTAATGTATTTGTTTTATTTTGAAGGTATTTATTTTCTTTTTGTTTGCATATTTAAGTTTACATTTTCGTTGCTACAGAACATTTAGTTTTTATGTTGGCATTTGTTAAGGGTTTCTTAATTTAATATTTGTTTTTGCACTAAACAAACGAGGCCTATTTATTTAACTGTTGATTGCAAGCATTTTAGTAGGCTATTACTATTTTTTTTATTTCCCACTTTTATTTTTTTAAATTTTCATTTCAGTGCAATAAAACATACTTAACAACCAAGCCATTTAGTCACACTTTGTTTATTGGACAGGCCGGAAACGCACACACAGTGTTTTTAAAAGTAACAGAATCTCTACTACAGCTGCAATGTCTGTTTGCGAACGTCAAGGGGAGTCTGTCAGGGCAGAGAGCGATTCACGTCTGTCGCCCTCTGGCCCACAGAACTGTAGCTGAATGATTCAGGTTCGCTTCACGAACCTACAAGAACTGACTGGTTGTCGCTGAGGACGTGATTCAGGTTCGCGCTGCACTCACTCACAATCAGGACTCGCGAACCTACTGACACAGAGAACTGACTGTGTCGCGGAGGAGGACGTCACATTGAGGCTCTCGTTCAGTCACTGTGCGCGTCGTTCATTGGGTGCTGAGGGCTTGTGTCGTTCGCGAACTGACACACACCGAGATCTGCCGCTGGGGAAGCTGTTACTGACTGACTCATGATTCGCCGACCTGCACACAGAACTGCTGCTGCAGAAGTGATTAAAGTTCACATACTGAACTGTGCTGACTGTGGCGCTGTGTCAGTCACTCACTGCCTGGTGTACTGCATGCACAGAGCTGTGTAGGGACTCGCATTCACCCTATTTGCTGCTTCTCCCGCGAATGTCTGCACTGTACTGTACTACGCACGGGATTCGGTGAACAAATTTTTTGAACGACTCAATTTAAGGAACTGATTCTAGTGATTCAGTACAGTCAAAAGAACTGCCGATCCCATCACTAATGCATCGTGGATTTCCTGAACGTCGTCTACATTGCTAAAAGAAAAATCTAAGGAAGAGAATCCCTCTGCCATCTTCCACTAGTTTTTTAAATATATAAATCGCCCTCTTGAATATTCCTTCTTCTCTTCTCCAACTCTCTCGTCGTTATTTGGGATGTGCGTGTCTGTTGTGATTTCCCTTCCTGGTTCCATGATCTATCTGGCCTCTGATTGGCCTGTCTGTAATTTTTTGCCCTAATCTTAACCAATCGTGACTCATCATAGTAAACCAACCAACCAATCATGGATGTTCTTATACGTAAACCAACCAATCATCATTGATGTCTCCCGTATATGTTGACCCCTGTCCGTGCAGTTATCTTTCTCTTCTCCCTCTCTCTTCTTTTGTAGCATGTAGCTTAGCTACATGAGTCTAAAAATAGCTAAGCTACAAAAATCTCTACTTGTTTAAAAAGTAGCTCAGCTACTGGGAAATGTAGTTAAGCTACGTAGCTTCGATTTTAAGTTGATTATTTTTAATGGAAAACCGTAGTCTTTAATCAGTGCAGCCGTAAACCGGAATGGATTATCAAAAACCGTACTCATTACGGGAAAACCGTAGTTGTTGGCAGGTATGGCACACGTGTACACAGTGTACAGTGTGGCACAGTCACACTCCTTATTTGCTTGGGTGTTGTTGTTGTTGTGGGTCAATACAGTGGGGGGAGGAGGGGGGGCAAGCATGTCTTGGAAGGAGGAAGAGGAGGGGTTTAATAGTCCATGGAGTGTTGAGACTTGGAAGCGGAGGAGAATCAAGGAACACAAATAAGCGGTGTTAGGCCATTTTAACGTGAAATAAATTATATCCATCCATCCATCGATATTAGAATATTTTCTTAATTTAAATCTTCTTTAAAAATATATTGATATATCTTACAAACTCGGTATATCGCCCAGCCTTAATATGTATTATTATATACACTATATTGCCAAAAGTATTTGGCCACCCATCCAAATGATCAGAATCAGGTGTCCTAATCACTCCCACAGGTATATAAAATCAAGCACTTAGACATGGAGACCGTTTCTACAAACATTTGTGAAAGATTGGGCCGCTCTCAGGAGCTCAGTGATTTCCAGTGTGGAACTGTCGTAGGATGCCACCTGTGCAACAAATCCAGTCGTGAAATTTTCTTGCTCTTAAATATTCCAAAGTCAACTGTTGGCTTTATTATAGGAAAATGGAAGAGTTTGGGAACAACAGCAGTACCGCCTGAGGGATCGAAGGTCAGGGGCATTCAATGTTGGTTTTCAGCCTTGCCGCTTACATGCAGTGATTTCGGATTATTACGGATCGTAGATGGTGAAATCCCTAAATTCCTTGCAATCGTTCGTTGAGAACGATTGCAAGGAATTGTTCTCGTTTGATTAAGAATCCGAATTTACGACTGATTCAGCTCAAAATACTTTACAGAATACATTACACCGGTCTAAGAATGTATAAAATGGGTTTAACTGACTCTAACATTTGTGTACACTGCTCAGATAATAAGGTAGATAACTACTTACACTCAATGTGGTCCTGTGCTCCCGTGAGTAACTTTTGGCTTGGAGTGTGCGAGAACCTATCATTAGCGTTAGAGATTCCTATTCCCATCTCCCCCGCACTCTGCCTGTTGGGGGATCTCTCCGCAACTGACTTTGATACAAACAAAACATACCTCCTTATAAATGCAATAGGCATCGCCAAGAAAACTATTCTCATGAATTGGAAATCAAAAAATAATTTATGTATAAACCTTTACAAAAACATTTTATTAGATTATGTAGTTATGGAAAGAATGTCTGCTGAATCAAAACAACAACTGACAGAATTCAGATCTCTTTGGGCACCGCTAATTGATTTACTGACCTGATTCCCATGGGGGCCGGGGCTGGGGCTCTGTCCCGGGGGTCTTGCTCCGTGGGTGGGGGGTCGTGGGTGCCGGGGGGGCCGTGTGCCGCGGGGTCGGGTGGGCCTGGGGTGTGTTCCCTGGTGCCGGCCTGGCGGGCCGATCCGTGAGTGGTCTGGGGCTGGGGGTGGATGGGGGTGCCTGGGCGGGGATTGGGGTGCGGGTAGGGCTGTTGGGGGCGGCCGCCTTGGGTTGGGCGGGGGGCTGCCCCTCTCGTGGGTGGTTGGGCGGGGGATTGCGCCCGTGGGGCCGGGGCCTTGCCGCTGTCGAGCGGGGGTCGGCTCGTGCCCCTCTGGCTTCGGGTGTCCGTGGGCTTCCTCCTTACCCTGGGGCGCGGGGCGGGGTCTGCCCGGGGTCGCCCTACGCTGCGGCTGTGCGGGCCCGCCTGGTGCCGGGTTGGGGGGACTGCTTGCCTCCCTTGTTGGGGCCCCGGCAGTGCTGCCCAACTGCCCTGCGGGGGTCTCCCTCCTGTGTTTTACTCCGCCCTTATTTATTTATTAATTTTATTTATATATATATACTTATATATATTTTTTAATTATCCATTTAATACATTTGATTTATTCTGTTAAATTATATACGTGTATATATGTGTGTGTGTGTGTGTGTGTGTGTGTGTGTGTGTGTGTGTGTGTGTGTGTGTGTGTGTGTGTGTGTGTGTGTGTGTGTGTGTGTGTGTGTGTGTGTACTTTTGTATGTATGTATGGTGGAATCTGTGTGTATGTATGTAGGTACATGTGTGTGTGTCGCTGCCCCGGTGTGCATTGCTGATCGCGGCACCAGGCCTGCAGAGATGCCATGGCATGCCGGCTGTGGGCGCGGGGCTGGGCCCTTATGGCTTTTTGCCGGATGGGGTGCCTGGTGGGTGGTGGGCGGGGGGGCCTGGACGTGCGGGAAGGGCTGCGGGGTTTGGTGGCGCTGGACACTGTTGGCAACCAGGCCTCATGTTTATTTTTATTTTATTTTATTTAAAGGGTTTATTTTATTTTATTTATTATTATTATTTTATTTTTATTTTTTTGTTTTAGTGTATGTATGTGTGTGTATATGTGTGCATATGTATATGTATGTAGGTGTATATATGTGTGTGTGTGTGTGTGTGTGTGTATGTGTATATGTATATGCATGCATGTGTGTATGTGTATGTATGTGTATATACATATACCTGTATGTATGTATATGTGTATGTGTGTATGTTTGTGTGTATTTATGTGTAGGTGTGTGTATGGGTGTGGATGTCCGGTGGATCGATTGGCCTGTATGTGGATGAGTTGGGGTAGGTGGGTTGGTGGCCTCTGTGGTAGCTGGGGGTGTGCGTTGTTGTGGTTTACGGGGTAGGTCGCTTTTTTTTGTTTCGGTTTCGGCGGCCGTGGGTGTTTGTGCTGCGGACGGGCGGTGGTGGTGATGGTTGCTGTGGTACTGCCGGCGGTTGGCGTCGCTGTGTTGGGTTGGAGTGGTTGGGGGACTGTGGCTGGTATCTGTGCGCTTGTGGGGTTGTGGGGGCTGGCTGGGGGGGGGGGGCGGCGGCTTCCTGGCCGTAGTTCCTGGTTGTCGGCCGCATGGACTGGGGGGGATGTCCGGGCCCTCTACTCCTCCTACTTGTAGCACACACAGTCACACAAATATAGGACTTTGGGGTATTGTCCTGCGGGGAGGCATGGCGGGGGGTTGAGGATGCCTCCTATGGGGCTCCAGTCCTCCTGTCTTGTCCCCTGCTCGTCCATCCCTCAATCTTAGCTGCATATTAGACACTTAGGATTTGGAGGGCTCGGCTTGGTTGGGACCCACCAAGACCTTGATGTCCCCCAATTTTAATCGCATTATTAGTTCCCACAAGCATACATATCTCACTCACACTACAGTACACGCATCAATAGGGACTGGAGGTCGGCTGTAATGGCTGACCTCCTAATTTTAACTACACAGTAGACACTCTGGGGGCCTTGTACACATGCATGTGGGGGGGTTGGGGTTCGGCGCACCCCTCATTGCCTCGTCGGCCGGCGCGGATTCCGGGGACTGCGTTCTGGTGGCCTGCCAGGCTTTTATTAATTTATTATTATTATTATTATTTTTTTTATTTATATATATATATATATATATATATATATATATATATATATATATATATATATATATATATATATATATATATATATATATATATATATATATATATATGTGTATATTTATATATATTTTTTTTTTTAAATAATTTTTATTATTTACTTACTTTATTTTATTTTATTTATTTATTTGTATTTGTTATTTTTAATTTAATTTAATTTGTATTTTATTTTATTATTATTATTATTTTTTTTTAATTATTATTAATATTTTTGTTTAATCTTATTATTTATTTGTGTGTGGCGTCGCGCGGGTCTCGCTTCCTGTTGGGTGGGGTCCGTGCCCGTGTGGCCCGACCTTGCGCTGTGAGGTCTCTGTTGGCGACTTGATGTGGTGGCGGCGCGGCGCCCGTGTCTGGTCTGGATACTGTGTCTCGGTTGTTTGGGCGGTGGTGTGTTTGTGCGGGTTTGGGTTGGGGTGGTGGGGTCTTTTGGTGGGGGGAGGGGGGTGGGGGTGTTGGTGTCTCTTGTTTGCGTGTTGGCGTTTGGGCTTGCTGGCGGGCTGGCGCTGGCTGGTCTCTGTGATCCTGTTGGCGTGTGGTTCGCCCGTCGCGTTTTTTTTTTGATCGATTTGATTGTGTGGTGCTGGCTGTCTGGGGGTGTTGTGGTTGCTGTTTCTGCTGCCGTTTGTTTGTGGTGTGGGCGCCCGTGGCTGCTGGGTCTGGTGCAGGGGGGTGGCTGATGTTGTGACTGGTGGCAGCGCGCGCGCGCGTGGTGGTTGTCGGGGATGACAAACTGTGTATATGAATGTGTATGTGTGTGTGTGTGTATGTATGTATGTATATATATATATGTGTATGTGAATGCATGTGTATGTGTGTGTATGTGTACATGTGTATGTTTATGTGTATGTATATATATATATATATATATATATATATATATGTATGTATATTTCTGGGGGTACGTTCTGGGCCTGCCTGTCGGGTGGGGGTCGGCGCCTCAGGCTACTGCATCCGGACCGCGTTTTTGGAGCTCCTGGGTCCCACCGTCCATCCCTCCCGGGTGCCCGTCTTGGTTGGGGCCTGCTGGGTCTGGTCCCTGCATCTACTGTGGTAGCTTGGTGCTGCAGGGTATTCCGAGGTGCTGCGAGTCGGCCAGTTGTTGGGGTAGCGACCTTGTGTGTCAGCATGTCTGTGATCTTCTTTTAATTCTTTATTTTTTCTTATTTATTTATTTTTTAAAAAAAATAGATTTAATTATTTATTTATTCTTATTTTTTCATATATTTTATTAATATCATTATTATTATTATTATGTATTTATTTATTTATTCCCCCTACCTCAGGGGGGGGGGACTCGGCGGGCGGTTGCTGGTTGTTCCATCTCCATCGTTGGGGTCCCTGCGGGTGGGGTGGGTGGTTCCCGTGGCCCCTGCTGGGTGGTCCTGTGGCGGCCGGCTTGGGTGGGGTGGCCGTGGGCTGGCCTCGCCGCGCTCTCCGGGGGTGGGGGGGTGGGGCTTGTGGGGGCCCGGTTGCCAGTGGGGCGGGGGCGGTCTTCCCGTCCGGTTGCGGGGGGTCTCCGGGCCCCTCGGGCGGGGCGTCCCGCCTTTCTGTCCGTGTGGGGTGTGGTCTCTCGCTGGCTTGGGGTCTGGCTGCCCCCTGCTTTTCTCGTGCCTTGTCCTCTGCCGGGTGCGTCTGTCTGCGGCCTGCTGCTGGCCCTTGTGGGCGGCGCGGTGGGCCAGGCTCTGGGTTCCTGTCGCTGTCCGGCTTGGCTGCGTGGGGGCGGTGGCCCCTGGTTCCCTGGGCACCGCACCTACTGTTTGTGGGATGGGCTCTCTGGGAGGCTGGGGCCGTACTCTGGCTCCCGCACACACTGGGAGTCAAATGTATTGTACATGCAAATTCACATATACTCACACACATACATACAGACATACATAGGTACCTACGCTCCCACATACATATACAAATAAATACAGTACATATTTACACACTCAAAGTTCGTACATCCACACGCACATTCATTATACAAACATACTGTATACACATACTGTACATATACATTCACTGTAAAAACATACATATACACATACTGTACATATACACTCACTGTACAAACACACACATACACATTCTACACATTTACATTCACTGTACAAACACACATACATATACTGTAAATATACATTCACTGTACAAACACACATATACACATACTGTACATATACATTCACTGTACAAACACACATACTGTATACACATACTGTACATATACATTCACTGTACAAGCACACATATACACATACTGTACATATACATTCACTGTACAAACACACATACTGTATACACATACTGTACATATACATTCGCTGTACAAACACACACATACACGTTCTATACATATACATTCACTGTACAAACACACATATACACATACTGTACATATACATTCACTGTACAAGCACACATATACATACTGTACATATACAAGTACATATGCACACATACACTCATGCACATATTTACGTTTCATCAAACATATATTAACGTTGTTGCCCCAGGGTAAACTGGGTATAACACATGGCACACTGACAAAGCTTAACCTATTGTTACTATAACAATCTACAAGGTTAATGTAGGTTGCTTCTCTTTCTTCCCCTCCATTTTTCTGCATTCTTTCGTATCTCAAGTTATCATTACGTATATGTATTGTTGCATTTGAACAATTGTATTGTTGATAATAAAGGTAAAGTATTGGTATTGTTTATTATCAATAGCACTATTTCTATTGGTATTCATATTGCTCCATTTTTAGTGTAATAATGCTCATTGTCATTTCTGTATTATTTTTTATTTTCGCTAACTGCTTATTTGCTATTACTTTTACCATCATATTTGTACATGTTGTATTTGCTGATGTTGCTCTGTTGTTGTTTTTGTCTCTCTGTCTAATCCCCCTCTTGTCCCCACAATTCCCCCGTCTTCCTTTTTCTCTTTCTATCCCCTCCTGCTCCGGCCCGGCTGCACCAAATGATAATATAAATACATTTAATAAAGTCAAAATACAAATAAGGCAACAAGAGAAATATCCTACACTTCTCTTTTGTAAAGTAAATCTGAACAGCCGATATGGGCATCTACATCTGCTATATGATTTGCCCGAGAAGCTGGGCAGGACATTATAAATTTTTTTTTAAAAAAATAAAAAAAATTAAAAATAAAAATAAAAAAATAAAGAGAAATGTTGTTCTCACAGATGGGCTGAACTACTCACTCATGGTGCGGTTGATGCATAAAATTCCTCTTTTGCCTGATGTGGTGTGTGTGTGCTTGCAAGATTGCGCCCGAATGTGTAGCACTAAGTCTTGCCCTCTCTGAGTTGCTTCTGTTTGTTGCTTGTGATAAGTCTACCAACTCACACTTTTAGACATCGAACTACACGTATGAAGTCACTGGCTAACTTTGAACTGGGTGGGCAAACAACCTATCTCCCCCCGATCCTCACCGGTGTCCCAGCTTACCTGCTACGTACAGAGGCTCTTCCTGTCAAAGACGACGACGCAGAGGGAAACGCAGTGGCTGCTTGACCAGATACAAGGCGGTTCTGACAGCTGAATTTCCCAGTTTGCTATACTCTTTGGATCCTGCTGGTACCTGGATTATACCAGCTGTCGGCGTGGATGTGGTGACGCACTCTCGGAGTTTCTGCCGCCGTCGCAACCTTCAAAATGGAGTGGATCACAGCAACCTTCACTTGCCGTGTCGGAAAACCAAGACGACTGTCGTTCGATCTCCTATCAGGTGTGCTCTGATTATTGCTAGATCGCTGGTGAATAAAACATTTATTCTAAAGGGTTACTACACGTCACAGGATTTGGATTTTATGTTTGTGACTGAGACCTGGCTGTGTATGGGTGACTCTGCCGCATTCTCTGAACTTTTGCCACCTCATTGTGCGTATTTTAACTCTCCAAGAACCAGTGGCCGCGGAGGAGTCGCCACGATCCTTTTTAAAAAGGCCGCTACCTGCAAATTACTCCCAGGCCCCTCTTTCTCCAGCTTTGAACTGTGCATGTTTGAGCTGCCTCACTCCAGCCCACTACTGTATGCTGTGATTTACCGTCCTCCTAATCATAACAGACACTTTATAAATGACTTTTCTGAAGTTTTTGTCCAGTGTGGTACCTAAATATGACAGACTTTTAGCTGTTGGAGACCTCAACGTTCATGTCTGCTGTCCTTTGAAGCCGCTCTCTAAAGACTTTTTACATATTTTGGATTCTTAATTTTGTGCAACATCTTGCTGGTCCCACAGAAGAACAGGGCCACACGCTGGATCTTGTAATGGCACATAATCTTGATATTCATAACGTTCAAATATGTGATGCTATCTTCTCTGACCATAAGAAAGCATTACAACATTACAACTTGGTTTGAGGAAACACAAGAAAATGTAAAATCAAGTATTTATCTAATCATTAAATGCGCACAATTTTGCAGAAAGTCTCAAAAAACGAGTTATAAAACTTGCGCAAAATTTACAGCAAAGCATATCCAATACATACTATCCAGACCACAGAGAAGTGTATTAAATGTAGATTAAAATATACAGAGTTCCCTTTTAAATTCCTAAAATACAAGACAATTACATTAGAAATGACACATTCGGAGACTGCAATTTCACAGTAAATTTTTCTTGCTGACCGTCGCAGACAATAATTGTGACGGTTATATTGGTCTTTGAAGTGACTTGCCAAGTTAGACTTTTTTGATATAGTAAAAATACACTACTTAAGTTTGTCAAGCTTTGTGGAGGGGATAACTTGTACAAAATACACCACTTATTTGCAATCAACAGATTCAGAAAATAAATGCATAAATAAACATATTTTGTATTAATTGCTGGGAATTTACTCCATGTAAAAACATTGACAGGATAAAGGGATAAAAACATCAGACAATAAAACCACATAGGGGTGGAGTGTGACTTTCCTCTAAGATGGCGAAAAAAAAACAAGCAAGGAGCAGCATGCATCAAGGGGATTTTATATTTATCCACAGAAGCAAATTTTGTCATATAAATGAAAAAACACAAATCAAACTTCATCTACAGTTGGATGTGAAACTACATCAAAATGTTAAATTTGTTCCGCAAACCTCATTCACTGCATTTACCATACCTTTTTTAAAACAATAAAATACCCTCAGTTGTCAAAATTCTACTCTCTTGTGGGGTTCTGTGTGTTTGTGTGCGGATCTGTTTGTTATCTTTGTATGTAGAGTCCTGCATGCTCTCTGGAGTGTGTGTTGCGTTATCTGGGCCGGTGGTTGGCGAGCAGGAAGTCTTTGTCCTTGCAGGTGAGGCAAAGTTTGAGGTTCCTGAGCGACCCACCAGCAGCGTAAAAGGCCCACATACCCATTAGGAACAAGATGATGTAGGTGGGAACCAGGCTGCCCACGTACTGTGGATTCTGTAAAGTCTGTGAGATGAGACAAGAGGTGAAGCTCTTCCATCACATTCATTTCATTGCGGCGGTCATATTGTGCTGCCAAAGCTACCAGCAGCAAGTCAATCATAATCATGCAGGATATGTTAATAAGGCAAGTTAAAAGATTTTCTGGAACCTTCAGCGCCACTTTTTATAAGATTAAGGTGACTGTATAAAAAAATTTGAGCGCATATGTATAAGTGAAGGAAATTCCCCCAAAAAATAAAAAATGAAAAATAGTACACGCATGTCATGTTTTTAAAATTGAGGATCTATATTGCATTATCAGTCCACCCAGGAAAGAAAAGCAGTCAAATAAATGAGTTGGGGCCTAAAATGATCAAGACATTGATGCCCACGATAAGTGTATATAATCTTCTGACCAAAACTGTATGGACTTATAATTTGGCCATCCATCGAATATCTAATGTACATGTAATACTATATATGATTATCCTCTTACAATATTACTGTTTTTACGTTTGATGGCACTTCTGTTTCCTGAAAACACACACACACGGTAAATTACACATGTAAATTAACATTACGTATTTGGAGCATATTAATGGTTTAATGCTTTTGCTGTAGTTTTTATTTACCTTGTGTGTTGTTTGAATATAAATGTTGTACAGGTCATTGATAATGTCATATGGCTTGAAGTCCAACTGCAGTGACTATGGCAGATATCTAATTCATATCGTATTTGGATTAGGGCTGCAACTAACAACTAATTTGATAATCGATTAATCTGTCGATGAATCGATTAATAATAGGATAAAAGAGACAAACTACATTTCTATCCTTTCCAGTATTTTATTGAAAAAAAAAACAGCATACTGGCACCATACTTATTTTGATTATTGTTTCTCAGCTGTTTGTAAATGTTGCAGTTTATAAATAAAGCTTTATAAAAAATACAAATAAAAAATAATAAATACATTAAAAAAAAGTAGCCTCTGCTCATGCGTATAGCATAGATCCAACGAATCGACGACTAAATTAATCGCCAACTATTTTTATAATTGATTTTTTAATCGATTAGTTGTTGCAGCCCTAATTTGGATCCATTAATTTTCATATCCATGTTCTTAGCATATTTATTTTATGTCTTTCTGGTCTCTATACGCTATCAAAAAATAGGTCACATGGGAGGAGAAAATACAGGAATAGTATCGCCCGAACCATTTAGTGACAACCAGAGTCGACAGCGCAGCCAAGCTTTAAGTATTTGACTCACCAGACAGGAAACGAGCAAATGGCTGATGACAACAGCAGCCAATGCCCACCAGCGCTTCTTTTCGCAGGCGTCGAAGAAAATGACACCCCAGAACATGTGCAGAAGGATGATGGCCATCGTCATAAATGCTAGGGAAAAGAAGAGAGGAAGATGTAAGGTTCAAAGGAAAATCCTGGATTTCAGTTGCTTTATTGGCAGGTGTATACTTATACTGATTACTGATCACATAAGTTTGAATGTAACTGGTTTGTTAAGGATCCACACTTGGGTATGAGGGTTGGCACGCATGTTTTGTGTTAATGTTGTGCACAATATAGAAATAAATATTTTCCAGCCAAGAGAATTTTACTGGCCAATTGTATTGTGCCCGCAATACTGCAATATATTTGACTAATGAACTATTTCCAGTCTTATTTTGAGTCATTGTCATTATTCATTTTCCATTAAGTTGTCACATTAATTAAATTACACATTCTATTCTGCTGCAACTACTGCAATTTATATGACTTAGTGAATACTCTGTCTATTTTGGAGTTGTTCTGATCATTTCTTTTGTGATGGATTGCCGCTGCCGATCGCATTAAATAACTGACACATCTTTAGTATGCACACAGAAGTGAAAATGAGTGTGCTGTGGGTTTTACTTTTGGATCTTTTCATTTGTATTATGAATTGCATTGTTTATTATAAATACTATGCATGAAGTGGTCGCTTTGTAGTTATTGTATGACACAGCAACATTGTAACAATTACCGGTAATCATGATAAAGCGCGGTAAAAACATTGCGTTGCGTTGCGTTCACTGGACTCTACGATTTTCTTACTTGAACACCATTGAACCTTATGCACAGTGTTTTTTTTTGTTTTTTGCAATTATGCTTTAGTATTTGACATTTTCTACATTCTATTTTATATATTGTCGATTGCTTCTTATATTTTATTTTTACTTAAGTTCTTTATACTTTGGCTTTATTTCTTCATCAATGTACTTTGCAAAAAAAAAAAGATTCTGATTTACGTCTCAAATTGAAATGATCGCAAAACTGTGATTGATAACTGCGCGATGATAAAGAAACGGACAAGTAACATTACTTATTCCCTAGAGAAGCACGCTAGAGCTAGCTAGCCCTGCTGCTAACATAAATTGCTTGCTTAGGCGGTCCATCGTAGTCGAAGATGACGTAGCTTCCATTTTGTTGCTCTGGTCGGTGGCTATCGTTGCTGACGACGATGCCACTCCATATGACTATGAAGTCCGATCCTGGAACCACACGTCCTGCCACAGTGGGGACATGTCAGGCCTGGATCAGGGGGCTGGGATGGTTCTGGAACTGCATGGTGGTGTCTTCGCCTCCGCTGATCCCTCCGGTGTTGGTTCCGACACTCCTCCAGATACATGACCCCGTCATGGCATAGCGAGCGCCACAGCGATCGATTGGCTGCAGCTGTCTCAAGTTCGTAGGGTTTGATGTTGCGCCTCTTCAATATCCCTTTCAGTTGGTCTTTGTGCCGCAGCTTTTGTCCTCCGGGCTTTCTGCTGGCTGAAAGGAGCTGACCATAAAGCATCTGACGAGGCAATCGGTGTCCCAGCATCCGGATGGTGTGACCAACCCACCGGAGTTGTCGCTGTGCCAGGGTGGCCTCTATGCTTATGGACTCAGTGCGCTGTAAGATGTCCGTATGAGGAACTCGATCCTGCCATGTGATGCCAAGAATGCGTTGGAGACATCTGATGTTAAATGCATCAAGGCAGCGGATGTGTCTGCGGTATATTGTCCAGGCTTCTGACCCATACAGCAGAGTTGAAACACACACCGCCCTGTAGACAGACACTTTCGTTGAGGTTCGAAGGTGGTTGTTTTCAAACACCCGGGAGCGCAGTCTTCCAAAGGCAGAGGAGGCTGAGTTGATACGAGCCTGGATGTCATCATCGATCTGGCATGTTGGGGTCAGAGTACTGCCAAGGTAGCAAAACTGCTCAACGAGTTTGAGGGGTTGGCCGCTGATGGTAAAGACAGGGGGTGTAGGGGATGGGGACCTCTCCTGGATGAGAACCTCTGTTTTCTGGATGTTGATCACCAGACCTAGTGAGCGGTAGACTGATGACATGGTGTCTAGTGCATGCTGCATGGCATCAGGAGTGTGGGCGAGGAGTGCACAGTCGTCTGCATATTGCAGCTCCTGGATGTTGGTGCCTGACATCTTCGTCTTTGCCTGTAGGCGCCGGATGTTGAATAGGCTCCCATCCAGGCGAAACTCGATGGAGACACCACTATCCTTTGTGATGGACTGGCGGAATAGGAGTGTGGCTGCTGCCAGGAAAAGATTGAAGATCGCTGGGGCCAGTACACACCCCTGCTTCACCCCTACTTTCACTGGGAAAGAGGGGGACTGTTCACTGCCTACAAGTACACAGGCCTGCATACCATCGTGAAACTGTTTTAGGATGCTGAGAAACTTGGGGGACACACCAAACTTCTTGAGGATGCTCCAGAGCAAATCACGGTCAACTGTGTCAAAGGCCTTGGTGAGGTCAATAAAGGTAATGTAGAGGTCCTTGTTTTGTTCCCTGCATTTCTCCTGGATTTGACGGGCAGCGAAGATCATGTCTAGTGTACTTCGGTTCTTTCTGAAGCCACACTGTGTCTCTGGGAGGATGCCCTCTGTTAAAAATGAAAGGCGAGAAAGCAGAATTTTCGCAAGTACCTTGCCGGCCACTGAGAGAAGGGAGATGCCACGACTGTTTCCACAAGATGATTTATCTCCTTTCTTCTTGTAGATGGTGACAATGTTGCTGTCTTTCCATTCTTGAGGCAGGGCCTCCCTGTGCCAGATGGCTAGTATGAAGTGAAACAGCTTCCGCTTCAGTAGATAGCCTCCCTTCTTCAGTATCTCAGCCGGAATTCCGTCAGGGCCAGGGCTCTTGTTGTTTTTGAGGCTCCTGATTGCAGTAAGGACCTCACTGAACATGGGGGGATCATCAAGGAAGGGAGAAGGCGGGAGATCTGGGAGTGCATTGAGCACTGATGGATCAGAGGGGTTTATTTTATTGAGCAGTGAGTCGAAGTGCTCAGCCCAACGCTCAAGAATTTGTTGTTTATCCTTGAATAACACGTGTCCGTCTGCGGATCTTACTGGAGCGATGCTTCGCTTTTGTGGGCCATAGATGGATTTTGCAGCAGCGTAGAATGCGTAGGTATTATTAGCATCTGCATATCCCTGGATCTCCTGGGCTTTTTTGAGCCACCACTCATTTTCCATGAACCGCAGTTGTTTCTGTGTCTCAGCTCTGGTTGTTTTATAATGGTGGAGGAGTGATGGAGAGTGAGGGTTGGAGAGCAGGGCAGCATGGGCTTTGCGCTTGGCGTCCAGCAGCTCCTGTATTTCTACCGAGCTGTTGTCGAACCAGTCTTGATGGTGCTTCTGAGTAAAGCCGATGGTTTCAGAGGCAGCTTGATGTAATGTTGACCTCAGTTTTGCCCACTCACTGTCCATGTCACAAGTGGTACCGTAATCCTCCAAGGTGGAAAGCCCCGTAGCTAGCTTGCTGCGGTAGTGAGATGTACACTCTGGAGAATCCAGGGCCCTGCAGTTCAGTCGCTTTCTTGGCTGCTGTTTCTTGTGCGGGGGTCAGATTTTCATCCTCAGCTTGGATCTGATCAGCCGGTGGTCAGTCCAGCATTCAGCCCCACGTAAGGCCCTGGTTATGCAGACGTCTTGTCGATCTTGTTGCCCTGTAATTATATAGTCCAGCAGGTGCCAATGTTTGGACCGTGGGTGCATCCAAGATGTTATGTATTTCTTTTTTAACTGAAAAATTGTGTTAGTGATGAGAAGTTGGTGCTCAGAGCACAGAGAGAAGAGTCGAATGCCGTTGTGGTTTATTTTCCCAGATCCATGAGGCCCGATTATTTTAGTCCAGAGCTGGGCATCTGTGCCAACTCGGGCATTGAAGTCACCCATGAGGACAAGCTTATCGGACTTAGGGACTCTGGATAGGGCAGCCGCAAGAGACTCGTAGAAGGCATCTTTGATGTTGCTATCAGCATCCAGAATAGGGGCATACGCACTGAGTAGCGTAGCAAACCGGCCTTTCACCAGGGGGATACGCCAGGTCATGAGCCGCTCACTGATGCCTTGGGGGGACTCTGGGATGTTATTGAGTAATTTGCTTTTTATAGCAAAGCCAACTCCATGGAGCCTACGTTCGCCTTCCGGGAGACCCTTCCAGAAGAAGGTGTAGCCTTCACCGACTTCTGTCAGGGAGTTTTCACCCGACAACCGAGTTTCGCTGAGTGCTGCGATGTCGACATTGTATCTCTTGAGCTCATGTGCAATGAGCGCCGTCCGTCTATGAGGTCTCTCCGTCCCATCCTGCGTGTCGAGGAGGGTGCGGACATTCCAGGTAGCCAGGTGTATAGTCGTATGCTTTCCTTTGTTATGTTTTCGACCGCAGTAGGGGATGCCTTGGTGGCTGCGGTTTGCCACCCAGGTGTGAGGAACAGACAATTTTTGGGTCACCTTTTCCAGACCCTTCCCCAATTTGGGGTGAGCAGTGCGGACCCTAAATAGGGCTGCTCAGTCACATGGGCAGCTGCCGAAGGAAGATCATGTTCCTGATCCCAATCTTCACAACGACCATCACACCCATGCCGCCTCTGTGCAGGATTCAAGCTAGGAGTGTGTGTGTGTGTATCTACACAGGGTGTGTGTGACGCGTCTAGTGCAGTAGAAGTAGAGAGATGTCTGTAGATAGTGCATGTTGCTTTCTGCTTGCTACTCTGCTTACAGCTACCGCCGCCAGCTAGCCCCCTTCGGGGGGTGAAAAGAGGAGCCGAGTGTGTAAGTCTCCTCTTGCTGGTACAAAGCCTCTCCACCACCAAGACTCCTTCAGTGCCTCCTCGTGGCCACACACGGATAAGGGTCTTTGCAGACCCCGAACTAACATAAATAGAGGGCAACACATTACCCCACATAAAATAAACAAAGTTTTTTTATACAGCTCTTTGAGACACTTGTGATTTAGGGCTATATAAATAAACATTGATTGATTGATGATTATATTAAAAAAAAAAATTTAATTTCTTCTATCTTAACTCGTGCAGTTAAACTACATTAAAATGTTTAATTAATCATGGTCGTTTTGACAGCTACCCCTCCCTCTTCACACCATGTGCAGACATGATTCAGAAAAACGTCATATTTCTTCTGCCAAGGAAAGTATATCGTGTGTCTACTTATTTATTTTAGAAAATAAAACATGAGTTTAGACTTTAAAGTGTGTAGGAGTACTCTTTGAGCACATTAAACAGCATGATAATAATGATAACCATGATATTTTGGTAACAATAACCGTAATATGAAATGTTTATATTGATACACCCTGAGGCGATAGCTCGAGACCGCCTCTTCCAATTGTGCCAAACAAAGAGATGTTTGTTAAAAATGAAATTGGAGAGTAAAAACAAAAATATATGTTAAGGGTGTACCGGTACTCACATTAGCCAAACATACTGTATGTTTTTAATGTACAATTTAATTTTTTAACTTGATTGGCAACATGACGTTTTACAAGGGTGTGTCGTTTTTGTGTTTGTGAAAGCCTGAAGTGTGAGAGTAAAGAGGTACCTGAAGACAAGAAGTAGTGTTGTGAGTCTCCATGAATCCCAACAGTGCCCGGGCCAACAGAGTCAGCCAGAATGTTCACCACAGAAAAAGCTCCACTCATAAATCCAAAGCCAAGGCCGGACACTAAGACATATTATAAGCAAGTAGACATCTGTAAGACAGGAACTTACCACAAGCATTTTAGTACAAGGTGATATGTTTGTATCTGCCAAGAATAATATTGAATGAATAGCTAGATCATTAAAAGCGCGTCTTTAATGAAAAAGTAAGGATTGGCCTCAGAGGAACTCAAGTCAAAAGTAATTTCAGTATTTATGGAACAGGAATATTTGGATTGACAATGTTAGTTTGTTTTTAAAAGTATGGATAGATGTACCATAGGCCAGTTGTCTTATGGAGATGGGCATGGTCTCCTCCTGACTGAGGGTGAGGAGCCCTTCATTTGCTTTCCTGCAGAAAAAAACAAAGAAAAAACATATTTAATGATTCAAACATCAGAAATAAAGAATATATATGTCAGCATAACCTTTCTCTGAAAATAATCCCCTCAGCTATTAAGGAAGATAATACATCAGATATAAATACAAGCATGGAAAACAATCAGTCAGTGTAAACACAATTCTGAAATCACAATAAACACTTAACCTCAATGAGGTAAAAAACATTTTTAAAAATATGTAAGAAAAGCCTAATAAAATGTAACAAAATAGTGCAAAGTATGAAAATGTAAACTTAGGGAAACCTGAGAAGAACAAGCATGTTTAGTTGAGTTGAGTTTATTTCAAACATGGATACATACAACATGATACATCACAATTTCCAGTTTCTCTATTCAACATGTTCGAAAAGGAGAAGGAAAAAGCAGAGCTTTTAAATCTTACCCCTTTTCCTTTACATAGCAGTTGCTAAAACTTTTGTTCACTTCCTGTTCTCAATTTATTCACAATATACTCCATAAGTAATAACAGTAAAAATAAATAAATAATAATGAGTGAAGTAAGTTATATTTCATATGGTGCGATAAATAAGATTATCTAGAAAAATAATGGACGGATGAAATAAATTCAGAATGTTTATCATGGTTCTTCTTCTTTGTAAATACTTTAAGTTTGAAGAGTTTCTTGAAGTGGATCATATTAGTACATTGTTTGATTGCTTTGCTTAATCCATTCCATAATTTAAATCCACATACTGATGGTCTTAAGTGTTGTACGTGCGTACAAATGTTTTAAATTACATTTTTCTCTATGATTATATTTCTCCTCTTTTGTTGAGAAAAATTGTTGTATATTCTTGGGTAGCAGATTGTAGTTTGCTTTGTACATAATTTTAGCTGTTTGCAAATTCACTATGTCGTAGAACTTCAGTATTTTTCATTCAATGAATAAAGGGTTTGTATGTTCTCTATATCCAACATTACGTATTATTCTAACTGATCTTGTTTGTAACACTGTTAATGAATGAAGTGTACTTTTGTAGTTATTTCCCCATATTTCTGCACAATAACTCAGATATGGTAACACTAGCGAGTAGTCGAGAATATGGAGTGATTTTTGGTCTAGAACATATTTTGCTTTATTCATTATTGACATGTTTCTTGCTACTGTATGTTGTATATTTTTTACATGAGATTTCCAGTTCATTTTATCATCAATTACTTACTTAGTAATTGATGATTAACATTACTTAGTGCCAAGTAATGTTATACAGTAGTTATTTAAATAGTAAATATTATTGGACCAAAGCATTATTTAAAAAATAGCACATTTGTTATATTTTGTTATTTATTCTGGTTATGCAGTTCTGCACGTTAGTTCCTATCTTTTTCCGTACATATGAATAGAGAACGGACGTGTGTTGATAAGAAAAGATGAGCGTGGCGGAGGACTACAGTCCTTTAGAAAAAGTAAAAATTTCCTTCCATACTATCGAGGAGACTTTTTCTGTTATATCCACAATTTCTTTGCTCTCTGCAGCACTCATTTTTAATTTATTTCGCTCTGTACAGAAAATCGACAGCAAGATGGTGCAACCAAAAGTGATGGTTGATACTGTTACACGTTTGGCTGATTAGCGTGTCCCTTCCCATTTCACGACCACTTCCTGTTTGGCTATCTTACCAGGCCAATCGAGGACAGTAATGCCATGGTCAGTACACCAGTTACTGGTGGTTTTGGCACTGTGGGCAGGTGCCAGATCATGCTGGAAAATGAAATCATCATCTCCATAGAGCTTTTCAACAGATGGAAGCATGTAGTGCTCTACAATCTCTAGAAGCGTCTGACTTGGGCTATGGAAAAGAAGCACTGGACAGTTGCAGAGTGGTCCAGAGTCCTGTTTTCAGACGAAAGCAAGTTTTGTATTTCATTTGGAAGTCAAGGCGCTAGAGTCCGGAGGAAGGCTGGAGAGGAGCAAAATCCAAGTTGCTTGAAATCCAGTGTGAAATTCCCACAGTCAGCAATGGTTTGGGGAGCCATGTTAGCTGCTGGTGTTGGTCCACTGTGTTTCATCAAGTTCAGAGTCAATGCAGCTGTGTACCAAGAGATTTTAGAGCACTACATGGTTCCATCTGTTGAAAAGCTCTATGAAGATGATGATTTCATTTTCCAGCATGATCTGGCACCTGCCCACAGTGCCAAAACCACCAGTAAACTGGTGTACTGACCATGGCATCACTGTCCTCGATTGGCCTGCCAACTCCCCTGACCTGAACCCCATAGAGAATTTGTGGGGTATTGTGAAGAAGAAGCTGAAAGACACCAGACCCAATAATGCAAATGAGCTAAAGGCCGCTATTGAAGCATCCTGGGCATCCATAACACCTCAGCAATGCCACAGGCTGATTGCCTCCATGGCACACCGCATTGATGCAGTAATCCGTGCAAAAGGATTCCCAACCAAGTACTGAGTGCATTAATTGACATTTTCAAATGTTTGATTTTGTTTTGCTGTTATAAATCTTTTTTTTTTTACTTGGTCTGAGGAAATATTCAAATTTTTTGAGATACGATTTTTGAGTTTTCTTAAGCTGTATGCCATAATCAGCAATATTAAAATAATAAAAGGCTTGCAATATTTCAGTTGATGTGTAATGAATCCAGAATGTATGACATTTTTGTTTTTTTAATTGCATTACAGAAAATAAAGGACTTTATCACAATATTCTAATTTTCTGAGACAGTCCTGTATAGTTCAATATGTCTGGGAACTCCACGGGCGGATAATCCTTAATATCACTCGAACAAGTCATTTTTTGATAAAGTATAGAGATCTATTCTGTTGCATAGTTTTGATTTTTTTTGCTCGTAACTGCTTTTTGCAGGAAGATATAGGCCCCTTGTCGAACGTTTTATTGAACACATTTTATATTAAATTGACTAGATGTCTATTGCAAAATATACTGATATCGTTTCATCGGCCCAGCCCTTGTCTGGAGCCAAATATAGTTCAATATGTCTGGGAACTCCACCGACAGATAATCCTTAATATCCCTCGAACAAGTCTTTTTTTGATAAAGTATAGAGATCTATTCTGTTGCTCGTAACTGCTTTTTGCAGGAAGATATAGGCCCATTGCGTACTAAGCGACTGTGCGTGCTGCTTCCTGCACAACAGCCATTTTGGTTTGGTTGACCACCACTGTTTTTCACTTACAGGAAGAAGTCACGTGACGGAATACAAGCAATAGGCAGAATAGAGCGAATCCTATTGCCTTCATTGTTAGCTGACACTAGCTAGCATTTATTTGAGTTAGAATGCATTAAAATAAGAAAAGAAAAACATGTGTGCTTGTCTCACATAAGGATTGTGAATAACAGACACAATTAAAAGTGCAGTTACCTTCTAAGCTCCTGTCTACTTTTTGTATTTATTTTTAAAATCTTACTTAAAAGTATATTTTTATAAATGTAGATGTTGCAATGTTCTTCAGCCAGTTGCTGATTGTATTTATGTGCATTTTGTTTTTGTTTTTTTTACAAAGTAAATCTTGAAATATTTATGTTGTTGTGACTTGAGTTGCAGGTTTAGCAACAGTAGACTAAATCTAGTCAGTAAATACTGAATATTTAATGTGATTTACTTTCATTCCATTGGATTAATGCCTTCGCTATTTTAGCACATATCCTCAATCAACGAGTCCTTTTCTGCTGCAGTAAGCGGAGTTGGTCGTAGTTGTTGGAACACACAGCAACTTCTTATAATCTAAAGAGTTTCTTCAGTTTTTTACCAATGTGTTTGGCCGTGTGTCCCACATTGAAATCTTTGTCTTCTGTGACTTGCATAAGGACTAAAAGAATGTGTCTTATTGGATGCCATAGTGTTGTTTGAAGGCATCACGAGGGTCAGTGCTGCTTGTGTGATCCAAGATGGCTGCGGGGTTCCACAATGTACTGCTGTGTAAAATACGATCTACCAGAGGGTAGATAATGTCTTGCTTGACAAAAAAATAATCTTTGAAGTCGTTCAAATACAACAGTTTATAGCAGCAAAAAATAATCAAACAATAGTTGCAGATCTTATCCATTATTGTATTCTTATGTAAAATATACAAATAGCTTGAAGTACTGAGTTTTTTGTCTCACTCCTATTGTGTATAAATTACATCTGCTTTGGCTCTTGGGAACATTGTGCGCCTCAAAAGCGTAAGACAAAAAAATCGCTGACTACAAATTAGAAGTGGGGATCTTTGGCCACCTCCCGATTCGATCGGCTTTCGACTCCTGGGGTGACGATTTGATTCAGAATCGATTGAAATAGATTTTTGCAATGTATTATTTGGTAAAGTTACATTGTATACAGTAGGTATTTGGTGTGTTACAGATTACAAAACGTAATTTTGGTTGCTGACGTATGACATAAGCGCAGCGAGTAAGCATGGTCTAAAAAAGCTTGTCAAAATCGGTTCTTTAAAAAAAATATATATATATATATTTTTTTTTTAATACATTTTTGGAAATTGTAAATCAATTTAGAATCGCATGAATATATTTGGATATGAATAGATTTTTAGAGCACCCCACCACAAAATATTTTCTTACACATATTGTAGAGATGTAACGATTAGTGATATTAGTGATTACTGATAAACTGCAGAAAAATTCCTAAAGACTAGTATTTTATTTAAATTTTTAATTACCGTAAGACCATGATTGATTACTGCACTTAGATAAACTTATGATAAGGTGATTTTCTGGAAAAGCAGCCAACATACTAAGCACTAACTATCAGCTAGAATGCTGGTGGCTATCTGGTAGCTAGTGTGGTAATCGCTAGCTGAAAGCTAGTGCACCAATCCCTGTCTATCTTAAATGCTATCATGAATACAGGAAATGTTTCTCAATACAAATGCCAATCTAAACTTGTATAAACACATTGCTGTCTGAGCAACTAAGCTATTCAATTGTGCACATTGAACCTACAAACTCAGCTCTCTTATGACAGAATAGTAAATATGAAGATCTATACACGGCTGTATATAGATCAAGAAGTAAACAAAAAGTAAACCTACATCAAATACATCAAAAGTAAAGCAGCAAACCCTTTACCTTTATCATTACACACAATCTAAAACCTTTAGAAAATAAAACCGAAGAAGATAAACAAATGTAGACACTCAAATAACAATAATATGGCTTTAAGAAGCCAGAAAAATATTTAATGTTTCTTCCGCCAAATAAATAATATTTTGTGTCCTTTGTTAAAATAAAACTTGGTTAAAAGATTTCTGTGCATTTATCAGTACTTTTAAAGAACATTCAACAATACCTTAATAATTTTGATCACAACTACTGTGATATAAAATTGTCTTATTGTTACATCATTATGTAATAAAAAACAATAAAGAACTTGTTTAAAATATTGTGTCGATATTGTTACACTGTTAATAGCACTCACCACAAATAAATTGAAAGAAATATAGTTAATACATCTGATCGGTATTGTATCGGCCGATTTCACTTGTGGAAGATCGGAATTGGCAGCATGAAACCCTGATTGGAACATCCTTATGTTTCTTAATGTGTGAAAATTAATTGAAAATGTGTTTAATAACTGCAAAAGCATATATGCAAATATATATATATATATACACACACACATATATATACACACAGGCATTTTAGGGCTTATTATTGGTTGCACTGAATTTAACAGCTGTGTCTAAAATTATCCAAACAACTTCATCACTTACTTCAGCAGTTTATAGTAACCAAAACGGAAGGTCTCCTGCAGTAAGACAGACAGCACCACACCAAAGATGAGGAGACCTTTCTGCTGTGCTTCACTGTCCTTATTACTGATCTGAAAGGAGATGAACCAAACCAGAGAAGACAGCAGGAGAGAAACTAGCCAGAAAAATGCTCTGAAAGACAACAAAAACATACGCACAAATTATATGAAAGAAAGTAACATGTGACTTTTCTTTAAAAGTGGTCAATCTTTTGTAGGTCTGCACAAAAGAATTGTGGAAAAAAACATGATCTCAGATCACACTGACATGTAATCGAATCCCTATTGTCCAGCGAGCCTCAATGGCTGCAGCGAGTTGGTTCTGCTGCCCTGGTTCTACTGCCAGGACTCGCCAGTCTTTTACTCACCAGCTCACAAGAGAAGTGAATGCATTATTTAATTGACTTTTCTTTTCTTTTCACTTGTCTTTATAAACAAAGCACAAATGTACTGTGAGCGTATGTTTTTGACTAGATGGATTATTTTCTAGTCTTTCTACGCATATCTATAAACAAAAGTCCACATCACCTATCTTTCTGGTACCTCCGTTGAAGAACGGCAGAATGGTCTTTCTTTGAAGCACAACAAGAAAATGAGATGGGGCCCTAAGTATGGCGAAAAGGTGGGTAGACACTAAAAATATTTTTTTCCAATTGTTTTGTCCACTTATATATCAAATATTATTTGTTTTTATTAGGGCTGCCATAGTTAACGGGATAACGCGTTAACAATAAGTTCCTCTAACGGTGATAATTTTTTTAACATGAGATTATCATCCTTACACTTTCTTGACCCTCGGCCCAATTACATGTTAGCTCTCCCTTGTCCCAGGTCCCGAATGCCTAAACAGCGTTGCAGATACTAATAGCGTCCTCTGCCGCGAGTCGTTCAGAAGTTGCACAGACCATCTTCACAAAAGTATTTTTCTCTGGTTTAGAAGTAAAACGTTGATTAAAGTATAATGATGATTGTGAATAATTAGTTCCAGTGTAAACAACAACGTTGATGTTGTGGTTCAGTGGTTGACGTTACTTGGCACAGGAACAGCTGCTCCTTCAGGAGACACTGTCCCTTATTGTTTTGGAAGATAATTACAAGTCTGGCACCACATTATTTTAGTTTTACTGAGATTTAAAGATAGTCTGTTTTTGTCAAACCATCTTTTTAATGTATTCATTTCTTTTGTATTATTTATATTAGCTTTTGTGTGTTCTCTCCTGAACAAATGGCTGTTGTGTTGTCTGCAAATAATACAAATTGTAGTTTCTTTGTAACTTTACAAATTTTGTTTGTATATAGATTAAACAATTTTGGTCCCAGTATTGATCCTTGGGGTACTCTACACGTTATTTTTAGAGGCATCGACGTGTATTCACCTAGCTTTGCATGTTGCTTCTAGTTTTTTAAGTAGCCTCTTATCCAGTTCAGGGCTAACACTCTGATGCCATACCGTTCTAATTTCCATCCATCTATTTTTTACCGCTTGTCCCTTGGGGGCTGGAGCCTATCTCAGCTGCATTCGGCCAGAAGGCGGTGTACACCCTGGACAAGTCGCCACCTCATCGCAGGGCCAACACAGATAGACAGACAACATTCACACTCACATTCACACACTAAGGACAATTTAGTGTTGACAATCATCAGTGCATGTCTTTGGAGGTGGAAGGAAGTCAGTCACGGGGAGAACATGCAAACTCCACACAGAAAGATCCCGAGCCCAGGATCAAACCCAGGACCTTCGTATTGTGAGGCACACATACTAACCCCTGTTCAATCGTGCTGCCGCAACTAAACATATTTTGATAAATTACTTGAAACCATGTGCTTGTGGGTGTTAAGGTTACAAATAATACTTAAAACGACTGATGACAATTTCAGGAAGGCTGATGCAAATTATATCATAGACCTCAAACTTTTGCCGCAACATTTTGAAAAAAAACCTGATGCAAAATCAGTCATTTTAGGCCACGATGATCACAGAAAACCAGAGAAATCCTAGTTGGACTGATGAATTCACCATTAAAAAAATGATTTGCTTGTTTATTTCTCAGCCATACAACAACATTCCTGAAACCTTGGATTTAAACAATAGACTACTGTGTTATTATTGTCAGACTGGGATAAAATGGGCAGCGTCCGTAAGGGACAAGCGGTAGGAAATGGATGGATGGATAAATAAATAAATAGCTTCTGTCTTCAAAGTGGAGTATTGGCAATGTTTCTCTATCTAGGTGTATATAGTCAGTGTACATTGACATGTTAGAAAAGTCAAATACGGATACCAGCATTGGGAGCAAAGATAGTCTGACATGTCTAAGGGATGAACCAAAAAACAATGAATATGATGTAGTAAGAAGCCCAATGTCCCAAATGTTACAAGTCACGCATATTTAGGTTATATTATGTAAATATGTGTAGGACAATAATAAATTAAAATATCTGACGTGTCTGTCCTAGTGAATAGAGTAGCTGCAATGTAAAAAAAAACAACAACCCTGGCTTTCTTTCTCCAACATCGAGTGAATATGTAGCGCCCTGTTATTATTAGCATGCTAGTGACGGGAGTTTGGCGATGAAAGCACAATTATATTCAAGTTTAGGCTCACGACGAGAGGGTTCAAATACAAAATACCAAATAAGACATGACAACTTACCCAGCTATGAGAAAAATGACCCGCAGAGGTTCCCGGGCGATGGTAAACAGGAACAGTGCAATAGCAGGGCCGAAGGCAATGAAAGTACAGCCAAAAAACACCGGCGCCGTCATTTTTGGCGAATCTTGCTCAACGTGCAGAAAGCCGCGCAACACGGAGCGCTTTGTCAAGTTTTTCTACACAACTAATTAATGTGATTGTTTATTTAAATGATTAATACTGGCCTAACGATACGCTCGCTGAAATGAGAAGTGCTCCTACTTCCGCCTGTCTCTCGAGCTTCTCTTCTTCTTCTTCTTCTTCTTTTGTGGTTTAATGGCGGTTGGCAAGCAACCTTCTAGTGCGCATTACCGCCACCTTCTGATATGGAGTGTAACCCTACTCTATATTGTTTTATTTAACCCAGTCTTTAAAAAAATGTATGTAATGTTTTGTATCATAGGTTTTCTGACTGCAACCCTAACATATTGTGATGCCCCGCAGTGGAGAAGGAGTCGCACAGACGAGGATGCGCTGCTCAATCGCTTTATTAACAAGCGGTAACTCGTTGTAGTTCAAAAAAGTAACGCACACACATACAAGAGCTGCTGTTAGCCACAACTCACGCTCACCCACACTCAAGTTCTCCGCCAACTCATCCGCGCATGCGCGTTCCCCAAACCCTTAAAGACACAGTACACTAATGCAAATATCACAGATATTACACTGCCTCCCCCTTTATGAAGCCCCTCGCCCCGAGGGGTCGACAAGAAAATCCCTGAACCTCGGCGGTCTACGCCTCTGTCTTTGTCTTTGTCTTTGTCCCTGTTCTGACTCAGGTCCATCAACACGTGGCGCTAGCGGCTGAACAGGGACGACAATGATGGAATATGGGGAACCTTGATCCACTAACTGTCCATTGCCATCTGGTGAGGCAGGCGCCGTCTCAAACTGAGGAACTTCTCTGCCCCTGTAGGGTGCCAAACGGTCTCTATGCAGGACAACTTTTCGGCCCTTAGGGGGCACTGCAACTCTATAGACTACTTCCCCCACCCTCTCAAGCACCCTACACGGACCGTCCCAATGACTGTCCAACTTGGGGCAACGTCCTTTTTTCCTTTTGGGTGTGTACACCCAGACCAGCTCGTCAGGCTCCGCACGTCATGGTTCCTCTTTTGCCTCAAACCAGCCTTCCCCAACTGGTCTCGTGCGAAGGAATGTGCCGCTTCCATCCGATCCTGCAACTTCCGAGCGTACTCCAGTCCCGGCCGATCCTCTGTACTGCCTGGTGGTCTCCCAAACGCCAACTCAGCAGGTGTCCGGATCTCCCGACCCAACATCAGTAGGGCAGGGGTGCAGCTTGTGGAACTTTGAACCGCGGAACGGTATGCAATCAGCACTAGTGGAATATGCCGGTCCCAGTCATGCTGATGGTTGGCGGTGAGGATGGCTAGCTGCTGCTGCATGGTGCAGTTAAACCGCTCCACTAGTCCATCACTTTGCGGATGCAAGGGAGTCGTGCGTGTCTTTTGCATGTCCAGTCTTTCACACAGGGCAGCAAAAACCCTGGATTCAAAATCCCTGCCCTGGTCGCTGTGGAGGATATCTGCCGTTCCAAAGCGACTGAACATGCCCTCCAGTAAGGCATCAGCCACTGTCTCCGCTTCTTGGTTCGGCAGTGCGTACGCCTCCGGCCACTTAGTAAAATAATCCATCGCGCAAAGCACATACTTGTTTCCTCTGTCTGTTACGGGAAAAGGGCCCATAATGTCCACAGCTACTCTCTCCATGGGTGCTCCAACCCCTTGCTGCTGAAGCGGTGCGTGTGACCGGTCCTGGGGTCACTTGTAGGCTGCGCACTCATCACAGCGCAGACAGAAGTCCTCCACGTCCCGCCGGTGCTGACCCCAGTAGAACCCTTGGCGCAACCGACGGAGCGTCTTTGTGCTGCCAAAATGCCCTGAGCCCGTACCCCCATGACACGCCTTCAGCACTGCGTCCCTCAGAGTCTTCTGTACCACCACCTGCCATCTCTCCTCCCCGGTGGCCGGCTCCTTCCACGCACGCTGCAGTACGTCGTCCCTGATGCGCAGCACAGCAAACTTACTCCACAGGCCCTTGGTGCCGACTGACAGCCCCAACACGCCATCCCAGGGTGGTCTCCTACCACTCTGGACCCATTGCCGCACTGGTTTGAGATCGCTGTCTTCCCCTTGCCTGGCCGCCCATTCTGCAGCGTCCACAGTCTCCAAGGTGCAGCATGAAGGCCCGTCAGCGGTCTCATCTCCGCGCAGCTCCTTCTCTCTGACGTCTCGCCGGTCACAGTAGCTACAGCCATCAATAGCACACGGCCGCCGAGAGAGAGCGTCTGCATTGGCGTGCTGCGCCCCAGCACGATGACACACACTAAAGTGGAAAGACTGCAGCTCCTCCAGCCATCGCGCCACCTGACCCTCTGGTTCACGAAACGACATCAGCCATTGAAGTGCTGCATGGTCTGTTCTGATGGTGAAGGACACGCCACACAAGTAGTACTTGAAATGGCGTACAGCCAACACAACAGCTAACAGTTCACGTCTGGTCACACAGTACCGCCGCTCACTCTTGTTGAAGGTGCGGCTGAAGTAAGCCACCACCCGTTCACCTTCTGGGACCACCTGCGACAGCATCGCGCCCATTCCAACATTACTGGCGTCCGTATCCAACACAAAATGTTTAGCTGGGTCTGGAGTAGTGAGGACAGGAGCATTTATGAGGGCCTTCTTTAGGCCAGAAAATGACTCGTGACAGTCTGGTGTCCACACGAACATCTGATCGTTTTGAAGGAGGCTAAACAACGGTGCGCCACTGCCGGAAAATCCCTTTACAAAACGCCGATAATATGAGGCAAGTCCCAAGAAGCTTTTTAGCTGCTTTTGGTCCTTCGGAATTGGCCAGTCTCTGATAGCGCTGATCTTCTCCTCTAGCGTGCTGATGCCGCTTCCGTCCACCTTGTGGCCCAGAAACTCCACCTCACGCCGCATGAAATGGCACTTCTCTGGGTGGAGTTTCAGTCCAGCTGCCGCAATCCTTTCCAGTACCAGCCTCAAGGAATCAAGGGCTGACTGAAAGGACCGTCCATGGACGAGGACATCGTCCAAGTAGACCAAACACTCTTGCCTGGGGATGTTAGCGAGCACTGTGTCCATCAGTCGCTCAAATGTCCCTGGTGCGTTGCAGAGCCCAAAGCTCATGACCTTGAATTGCCAGTGGCCCCTGGTGGTGCAGAACGCTGTCTTCTGTCGTGACTCTGCCCCCATTACCGGTGGCTGCTGCGTGGTGGATGGTGTCCTCTTGGCTGCGAACTCCCTGATTGCCTCATCCCTCTCTATGGGGGGCCTGACAGCCTCTTCCCAGGTTGTCGGACTGGCGACTGCGGTGTTGACGGACACAGCCACAGTCCGTTCAGTGGGAGCGGTCAGCTTTACTCGCTGGCCACTCGGCAAAACGAGCACCGCAGACCCCAGGTCTATTACACATCTTGTGGCTTTCAAAAAGTCTCGACCAAATATACATGGGTCGCTCACATCCGCCACCCAAGCGGAAAATGTCGCTGACAAGCCTCCGATTACGAACATAAACGTCGCTCTGCCTTTCATCTGGGCTATTTCCCCTGTCACTGTCTTTAATCTGGTGAGACTTGGTTCTAAAACGGTTCCAGCTGGAACAACGTCCGGTCTCACAATCGTGGCTGAAGATCCAGTATCCACCAGGGCTGTGCAGGCCACGCCCCCAATCTGCACGAAAACATGACATGGGTCCCCCACTTCTGTCCAGCCCACAGTCACAACAGTCTCGTCACTCAAGGGCTGGTGCTCCCGGTAACTGGCTAAAGGGGTCCGTGTCGTCCGGGCTAAACAGACCCTCTCCCGTTTCCCTGCTGGTCCTTCCTATTTGGACAGCGCCGCAGCAGGTGGCCAAGTTGTCCACACCCCCAGCAGACAGCAGTGCACGCTCGTCTGTCCTTCTTTTCCTCATACTGTGTTGGGCGGGTCTGCAGCGCACATACAAGTTCCTCCACCCACGCCGGTCTTTGTTCCGCTTCCTGCGTAAACGATGCAGCCAAAACTGGGCGGGAAAATGTCTCAAGTGCTGCCCCAGTGGCGATCTCTCTCTCCATAGCAAGTTCGAGTGGGGTGGGCGAGCTGGACGCGCAAGCGCAGTTCATCCGGTTTAAGTGCTTGGATGAATTGATCACGTATCAGTTCGTTTTGGATTGCGTTCGGCATTCCGATACACGCACGCCGACCCAGCCTCTCGATCCCATGAGCAAGGCACCGAAGCGACTCACCCGGTAGTCTGACACGTTGCTTAAACTCACAGCGTAAAGAGTCCCTCAAGTCAAACTCTCCAAAACGCCTTTGCAGTGCAGCAACCAGCGCACTGTAATCAAGTCTCTCTTCCGGGTTCAGCAGGAGCAAACAGGACGCAGCTTCTTCCGTCAGTGACAAAGCCAACTGTATCGCCCTCACCTCCTCAGTCCAGCCTGCTTTATTAGCCACAAGCTCAAACTGAATTTTATAAGCTTCCCAGCTTCCTTTCCCGGAAAACTTCAGCGTCCTCAATGCTTCCCACACAAACTCATGGCCGCCGCCATGTTTGTTTACATTCGGCGGCGGCGGCGCATGCGCTCCTGCGTCATGACGCCGCTCTGTCATGGCGGTACCGTTGTCCATGTGGCGCGAAACGCTGGCTTCATGGCGTCCGTGCTCGACGCAAACTGCGTCCGGCATGTCAATCGCACACTCTCCAGTTCCTCTCTCTACCTTCACTCGAGCGCTGCGGTCGGCGAACATCCTCGCTCCACAATGCGGGCGGCAGCGGGTTGAAATCGAAGCACTTCTGACACCAATGTAATGCCCCGCAGTGGAGAAGGAGTCACACAGACGAGGATGCGCTGCTCAATCGCTTTATTAACAAGCGGTAACTCGTTGTAGTTCAAAAAAGTAACGCACACACATACAAGAGCTGCTGTTAGCCACAACTCACGCTCACCCACACTCAAGTTCTCCGCCAACTCACCCGTGCATGCGCGTTCCCCAAACCCTTAAAGACACAGTACACTAATGCAAATATCACAGATATTACAATATCTTCCACTACTAACCTAACCTTCTCTTTCGCTAACTTATTTTCCAGTATTTCCTTGACTCTATCATATTTCCTACAATGCATTAAAACATGACCTATACTTTCTATCAGCTGACAATAGTCACACAGCCCTGTATTATGTCAATTTCAGTGAACTATTTAGATATGTATGTCCTAACCTCATTCTAGTAATAATGTTGTCTTCCTTCCTATTTCTATTGCCTCCTCTCATTACACCTAGATCTGGACTTTGTAATACTCCCTACCTTTTAAAAGGTAGGGACAATTGTTTCCTTATTCCGATTATCCTGACACTTTTTATTGTGTTCTATCTTAACCATATTCTTAATTTCTTCTTTACTGTGGTTAATCTCCATGTTTACTTCTGTTTTAGTGGTTGCTTGCTTAGCGTACCTATCTGCTAATTAATTCCCCACAACTAAGGTACCCAGAGAAATGTTACCACAGATTTATTTATTCTGTAGATTGCCTGAACTATTTCATTTACTAAATCTTGTCTTGTATCCGATGATATTTTTTTTATGCAGATACTGCTGGAGTCCGAGCACATGACTGCTTTTCTTGCTTTATTTTCCTCTAGTCTACGCAATTAACTGCCATTCAAATTCTGATCAAGGATGGGTGTAGTTTTTAAAAAACGATAAATTGTCGCTGATTATTTTATTCAATACTATGTTTCCTTGTGGAATAAGCTCCTACTTTATTATTTATTGTTTTTGATGCATCTGTATATATAATGACACACTCTGAATACATCTACTCAATCCATTTCATTTTCTATCTGGTAATTATTTAAACTTCTATTCTTCAGTAATTGCATACCTACATCTAGGATATCGTACATCCACGGTGGTATTGCAGGGACTGCAGGGCTAATGTTAATATTGTCAATTTGAACTTTTTTACGTATGTCTCCTATTATCCATCTGAACCTATTCATCTTTGTCTTCTCTTTTTCTTGGCAGTTTAGTAGCACTTGGTGAGTTGGATGTCCTTGCCCTTTTAAGTTTGCCCAATAAACTGCTGACAGTTGAGGTCTTCTCATGTCTAAAGGTTTTTCATTCATTTCTAGGTGTAATGCTGCCACTGGGGTTGATTTTGTAGCTCCACAACATAACCTTAGTGCCTGTGATTGGATCCTGTCTATTTTCCCAAGTAATGTTTTTGAAGCAAATTTTTTTTTTGATTTATTGAAACTTTTATTAGTAGATTGCACAGTACAGTACATATTCCGTACAATTGACCACTAAATGGTAACTTATTATTATTTACAATCCGGGGTGTGGGATGTGGAGGGGGGGGTTAGGTTTGGTTGATATCAACACTTCAGTCATCAACAATTGCATCATCAGAGAAATGGACATTGAAACAGTGTAGGTCTGACTTGGTAGGATATATACAGCAAGTAGTGGACATAGAGAGAGAGAGATCAGAAAGCACAAGAATAAGTATCTACATTTGATTTTTTACATTTCATTATTTACAATCCAGGGAGGTGGGATGTGGAACGGGGAAGGGGAAGGGGGAGGGGGAGGGAGACGTGAAAGGAGGGGGTGGGGGGGGGGGGATAAATGATGCATCCATAATCAAATACAGATCAAATTAAAGTGATATATATTGCTTTCAGGGCCTGTCTATCAGCCTCCCAATTTTAACCCCTCAAATCCCTCATTATATTTAACACCTTTTTACTTTTCTCTACTATTTTACTGATGCGGGTTGACCAGTTAATATATTTATCAAAACATATTCCTAAATATTGAAATACTTGTACCTCTTCTATATTTTAATTGATAGAAAATGTCATATTTATATTGTTTCTAAAGCCATTATCGTTATCTTCAGTCATTTCCCCAATATTTTAATGAATTGTTTCTTCTCTCTTTTCTTTTTTTTCATTTGTCAAATTATCATTGCTGTGAACTTTAACAATTTTTTTTTTCTAAAAGTTCTCCCTTTTTTTATTTTCTACAACACACTGTCCCATTTTTCATCACATGATGTTTATGTTCACTGCTGATCCCTGACATTTTCTTTATCATTCCCCACACCTGGCCTAATGGAGTAGTTATATTTATTGATTTACAAAATGTTCTCCAATAAGTCTTTTTAATAACGTACCTTACTTTAGCTTGTGGCCTCTTATACTGGATCATATCCTGAAAATTATGTGTTCTTCTTAATATTCTGAATGCTTTATTCCGTTCTTTTATTGCGTCTGTGCACGCTTGTGTCCATCACGGTACTACATATATTCCTTCTGTTCCCTATTCTACTCCTTGGTATGCTCTGTTTGGCTGCTTCCATTATGCACTTTATAATATCTGTATTAAGTGCTCAATATCTTGGTTTATATCAACATCCTTCAATTTAATGTCTGTAATTTCCCTAAATTGTTCCTTTGGTTTATGTTTATGTGAATGAAAATTGGGTAGTGACCACTTCCTATAGTGCTGTCTTTATTTACTTCCCACTCCACCTTTCCTGCTAACACTTGTGACACTAGTGTTAAATCTATTGCTGTTTCTTTACCCGTAACTACATCAAACCGTGTTCCTGACACATCATTCACACACACCAATTTTTTTTCCTCGAAAAATGCTTCCAGTATTTCCCCATTCCATTCATCCCTTTCACCCCACACTGTGCTATGTGCATTAAAGTCACCACACCAAATGATATTGCCACTACAGTGCTCGACTATTGTTTCTAGTTGAAGTATTTCATTCGACTCATACCAGTTTGCTTATTGCCATAACCGCTCCACAGAGGACGCCATCTCTTCTGCACTCCACCTGAGCTTAGAACATCTGGAAGGAAGGGACACACACATGCGGATGTTGTTTCTCGACTTCAGCTCGGCGTTCAACACCATCATCCCGCAGCACTTGGTGAGCAAACTGGCCCCCCTTTGATTCAGCACCCCCCTATGCAACTGGCTGCTTGACTTCCTCACAGACAGACCCCAGTCTGTGAGAGTGGGCAACAACACCTCCAGTGCCATCTCCCTGAGCACCGGCTCTCCCCAGGGTTGCGTCCTGAGTCCGCTGCTGTTCACGTTGATGACCCATGACTGCTGTGCCAGGTCCACTACTAACCACATTGTGAAGTATGCAGACGACACAACAGTAGTGGGCCTCATCCGTGACAACAATGACATGGACTACAGGGAGGAGGTGAAACATCTGGTTGACTGGTGCAGAACCAACAACCTGGTCCTGAACGTTGACAAGACCAAGGAGATCATCGTCGACTTCAGTAGGCACCAGTCCAGCCATGTTCCACTCTTCATCAATGGCACAGCAGTGGAGATTGTAAGCAGCACCAAGTTCCTGGGGTGCAGATAACTGACAATATAACCTGGTCCCTACACACTGAAGCTGTTGTAAAAAGAGCTCAGCAGCGCATGCACTTTTTGCGTCAGATGAAAAGAGCCCAGCTCTCCCCCCATTCTCACCACGTTCTACATGAGCACTTTAAAGAGCCTACTGACCAACTGCACCTCTGTCTGGACTGGAGCCTGCAGTGCCTCAGACTGGAAGTCTCTGCAGAGAGTGGTGAGGATGGCGGAAAAAATCATTAGGACTCCTCTTCCTCCTATCCGGTAAATCGCAAAAAGCCGCTGCCTGACCAGGGTTCAGAAAATCTGTAGAGACTCCTCCCACTCCCACCAAGGACTGTTTTCACTGCTGGACTCTAGAAAGAGGTTCCGCAGCCTCCGTAGCAGAACCTCTAGGTTCTGTAACAGCTTCTTCCCTCAGGCCATAAGACTCTTGAACGCATCATAATCCCCCAAAAACGGATTAACTCGCTGGAATATAAAGACAATATAACATACATCCATAAACGTGGATGCATGTGCAAAAGTTCAATATATTTATCTGTACAGTAATCTATCTGTTTATATATGCACCTTATTGATCTTTTATCTTGCACTACAACGAGCTAATGCAACAAAATGTAATTCTTATCTGTACTGTGAAGTTCAAATTTGAATGACAATAAAAGGAAGTCTAAGTCTAAGTCTAAGTCTAAGTCTAAGTCTAAGTTTCACTGTCATTTGTAATTTCTTGCATGGATAATAGAAGTTTAGCACTTTATACCTTTCTTTATTATTCCATATTTCTACTCCTATTATTTCTAGTTCTTGTGTTACTTTTAATATTTTATAATGCATGTCTTCTTTAATAAATATGACACATCCTCCTCCTTGCCCACCATCCCTATCTTTACGTTTTGTTATATATCCTTTTATTATAAAGTTCAACTTTGGCTTCAGCCATGTGTTTTGAATACATATTACATGTGGTTTAGTTTTCATACTATTAATAAATCCAGTTAACTACTGTCTGTTTGCTATTAAACTTCTGGCATTCCACTTAACAATTAACATGGCATTGGATTGTGGTAACATGACTCCTTTCATCTACTTGATGTAGTTTACCTTGCACCTGTTCCCAAGATACTGTAATTTTTTCACATTTAATAACTTTGTTGCTGCCTTGAGGATTATTTTTGATCTTATCAGTCTCATTTCTTGCATGTTCTGTACAGTTTATTACGTATGCCAAGAACACAACTAGTTTGTCCATAGAAATTCCTGTATTTGTTGCCTCTTGTTTTTATTTACTTGAACTGTTATCACTTCTTTCTTGTTCTCCACGTTCTTGTTGTCTTACTTTAACTCATACTTGCCAACCCTCCCGATTTTCCCGGGAGAGTCCCGAACTTCAGTGCCCCTCCCGAAAATCTCCTGGGGCAACCATTCTCACGAATTTCTCCCGATTTCCACCCGGACAACAATATTGGGGGCGTGCCTTCAGCATCCTCTCTCACCTGAAATGTTCACCCTTTAACGGCCGCATGCTGTCCTCAGTCACGTCTGCTTTTCCTCCATATAAACAGCGTGCCGGCCCAGTCACATAACATCTATGGCTTTTGGAACTCAGTGCACACACAACAATCTATCTGGATTCAATAAGAGCATTCGCTAATGGCATCGACATCGATAATTTCTTAACGAACATCATCCCTATCCTCCTTCTTTTATTTATATATATATATATATATATATATATATATATATATATATATATATATATATATATATATATATATATATATATATATATATATATATATATATATATATATATATATATATAATAAATCATTGTTCACACTTCCCCCTGGTGTATGTTTGCCGTCACCTCCCCTTAGTAAACCACAACATTATATTTAATATGCCACAAATTAATCCCGCATAACAAACACCTAGGTGTTTGTTATGCTAGCTCGTAGCTCCTAGCTCGAGCTAGTTATAGCAAGCGATCAAATGTTTGGAAGCACAGCTACGTACTCACGGTATCGCGTCTGTGTATCCAAATCAAAGTCATCCTGGTTAGAGTCTCTGTTGTCCGAGTTCTTCGATCTTGACTGCATCTTTCGGGAATGTAAACAAACACCGGCTGTGTTGTGTTGCTGAATTCCCTCGCAAAATATCCGCTTCGCACCGACAACTTTCTTCTTTGCTTGCTCAGCTTCTTTCTCCATAATGCAATGAATGTCCAGGATACTGTGGAATAATGAGATGAAAACAGAGCTATTTCGTATTGGCTTCAATGGGGAAGCCGTACCTCTGTTAAACTGGCTACGTCACGCGCATACGTCATCATACCGAGACGTTTTCAAGCGGAAGTGTGGCGGGAAATTTAAAATTTATTTTTTAAAATGTCCCTTTTGGGGTTTATATATATATATATATATATATATATATATATATATATATATATATATATATATATATATATATATATATATATATATATATATATATATATATATATATATATATATATATATATATATATATATATATATATATATATATATAAAGCTGTAATTCACTGAAATTGAATGGACTGGAGATTTAGTTTCTCTTTAAATATCCTTCTTGAATTTCAGTGAATTACAGCTATATATATATATATATATATATATATATATATATATATATATATATATATATATATATATATATATATATATATATATATATATATATATATATATATATATATATATATATATATATATATATATATATATATATATATATATATATATATATATATATATATATATATATATATATATATATATATATATATATATATATATATATATATATATATATATATATATATATATATATATATATATATATATATATATATATATATATATATATATATATATATATATATATATATATATATACCCCCCGCGAGCCTTTTGAATATCTCCCTAATTCTGAGGTCTCAAGGTTGGCAAGTATGCTTTAACTGCCTCTGCATATGCAGTGGCGGGCCGTGCATTTCCCACCTAGGCCTTCAGTGATGTCTTTAATGTACTATACAGAAACACACTTGCGCACAACTGGGAATTGAATCACCTCAATTTATCACTAGTGTACAAAACGGGCTATTTTTTGGCACATTTAAAAATCTATTTACCCGCATCGGACGTGGTACCGTCAAAACAAAAATAATTGTAAAAAACATATTGAATGTGGAAAAATATATTTGAACTCACAATTTGGAACGACCATTTTATGCCGTATAAGCCATTGGTACCGCTCATAGTTGGTTGATTCGAGTGTAAGCAGCAGGCAAACCATTTCACCGCCGGGACAGCTTAACTCATTTCAGGGATCGGCCGACCTCGTCTCACAAGATTTAGTTTCTCTTTAAATATCCTTCTTGAAAATGCCCTTGCAAATATATATCTGACACCTAATCAACGTTTTGCTCTGCTTCTCTGTTGGTTAAAAAAGTGAGTACCGCTGATTTCTCCGCTGGCCGTGTATGGCTCCGGTGCCACATAAATCACAACTTGTGATTGGATACTTGGGAGTGACAGGTTAGTATCCAATCACAGTCACGTTCAACGTAAAGCTACTGTCAACAACTTGTGATCTGATCAGCTATCGCAACTGTCTGTTAACTGAATGTCCTCGTTCGTTAAACTGCACAGCCGCCGCTAATGTTGGTTCAGAAGGCCTACGGCAGAATTCATACAGCGCTGGCAACAAGCTAGCTGAATTCTGATTGGATAAAAGCTCTGACTTAAAAAAGCAACACTGGAGCCTAATATGACATGAAGAGAACATGATGAATACTTTTATATACTAATGGAAAGTCAATTAAAAATAAAATTTACTTTTATGAATTATTGATCATGATTTATGTTAGGCTAGCAGAGTAGGTCTTGCTGGCCCTGACGGCACACCACTGTGCATATGTAATATTTCTTTCTACTCTGATTTTCTGTACTTCTGTTGCAGCCCCCAAAAGATTGTGTGATTCCCTCCACAATTACAACACTTGATTCAACACCAACACCGTCCACATCTCATCTTAGCATGGCACACACTAGCTATGTGCCCATAGCGTTGGCACTTGAAACAGCGTACTGGGGGTGGAACATAAAGTGTAACGAAAAAGCTTGAAAGCTCAATCATATTTTTTTCTGGGAGGACTTTCTCGACAAACTGCCCAAGCACAGATTTGCTCTCTGTCTTTTCTTCGTTCCTAAATGCCATCAATCTCGTCATCATTGGGACAGTTCCCCCTTTTATTTCTCTTTTCAAATCTTCTAAATGTTCTCCTCTTGGGATTCCTGTCACTACTCCTCTAGCCCCATTTTGTTCTCCCACTTCTATTTTTTTCTTTATTATCTTATTGCACATTTGCAATCGCATTGCTTTGCTCTTTTGCTCTCCATTTTTACATTTAATCAACAGGCTTCAGTTCCTGTAGCACTTTCGCCATCTCCACCTCTCCAATGTCCTTCTTTAACCGCTTAACCAATGTCATCAAGCTGATATCCTATTTGACTTAAATGTATATATAAACTTGCAATTTTGTAACATAATCTTTTTCCTCCGTTCTCTTCCTTCATCATCTTCGTGCAGTCTTTTAGCACTGGACTTTCCTTCATTGCCTCCTCTCCCCTTCTTTCCTCTCTCCCCTCCAGTCCTATCCATGTACAAACGTTTGTACATACCTTCCTCATACATCCCGTCACTATCCCCTTCCATCTTGATCCAGTCAGATTATGCGAACCGCCAAAAAGATCCAAAGTTCCAAACAATTGATACTCACAGTCAGCCACCGATTCTTGGTCCACTTCCGCTTCTGACTACGTACCCCACCATGTCGAACGACAAAAGATTTAACTGTAGCTCGGCGTTATCTATCAATAAAACTTTATTTAAAAATATATTTTCATGCAAGAGCTTAATGCCACGAAAACTACGAAAAGAAAACATGCACACACACATCACCATTCCGTTTCTGTTTATTTTGAGCATGTATGCAATGGTCAATAACAAAAATGTTATGTTATGCTAAATTATGTTATGTTATGTTATGTAATGCTAATCCCATCCCATCCATCTATTTTCTACCGCTCATCCCTTTCGAAGTCGCGGTGGGTGCTAGAGCCTATCTCAGCTGCATTCGGGCGGAAAGCAGGGTACAGCTTGGACAAGTCGCCACCTCATCGCAAGGCCAACACAGATAGACAGACAACATTCACACTCACATTCACACACTAGGGCCAATTTAGTGTTGCCAATCAACCTATCCCCAGGTGCATGTCTTTGGAAGTGGGAGGAAGCCGGAGTACCCAGAGGGAACCCACGTAGTCACGGGGAGAACATGCAAACTCCACACAGAAAGATCCCGAGCCCAGGATCGAACCCAGGACCTCCGTATTGTGAGGCACACGCACTAACCCAATAGAAAACTTTAATTTTGATAATTTTTTAAAAACCTTACCTTGTGTAATCTACAGTACACTTAGGTTGTTGATGTTAAATATTCAGTATAGTCTTTTTTTAAGTAATTTAATAATTATATACAGCATTGGAGAGCGGACTTTTACGGTGTCTCCTTCAAGCTATTTCTTAGTCAAACGCAACTTCAACAGCTTCTCTATATTTTCATGGCTAAATGTTTCTCGTTTTGATAATATATTAACGTCCTTGGCTGTTGTTTTTGACTCATTCTGCTTCAGTATGGTCCACACTAACAGCACACAATGTTTTATTATTGTTTATTTATTTAATTATATTCATATCATCTGCTTCGTCATTTTAGCACTGTCTTTCACGTCCGCTTTCTTTGTTGCCATAGTTGGAAAAACTAAGTTACTCGCTATATGATAATGCTATTAAGTAAAACACACAAACTAGCTGTGGAGAGGCTCATAACCTAGGCTGACCATATTCTGAAATCCCAAAAAGAGGACACATATATGCGTGCCAAGGCTGGCAGCACGCCAAGGCCGGGACTAGGTGAAAATTTGCCAATGATACTCGAACTTGCTTTATCAAATAATATATTTATTTAAATAAATCATTTTTTCTCCTCTGTTGACAGCAGTGTTGGCGCTAGGAATTTTCAAAATGGGGTCCCACAGTAAAGTTTTGGGGTCCGGTCCCACTTTTTTGTAACCGTTTTAAAAACAAATGACAAATGTATGCATTATCCTGTTATATCTCACATTCTATATTGTGTTTTGGAAAAAGGTTGTCATAAACGTTACTTAATTCATTAAAAAATAATAATACAAAAGAAAACAAATGTGTATACATATGTAAATGTATTCAGTTATAAACATTCATTCACTTTCTTCTTTCCTTCATGGATCTAAACTTTACGTCTGCTGGTAGTTTTTTCTATGTGTTTATTTAATAAGTTGTAGGTGTATTTATTTCAGTATAAAAGTGTAAAAAGTGTTTTGTTTTGGTCATGAAATGATGATAATGGTGTGCCAGGGCATACATACATTTTATATTTAACGCTTAAATCTCTGGAGTCTACATCAACTTCAGATCTATTCGTCATTTCAAAATGTTTTTGTTTTTTTATGTTGTTTTTTTGTTTGTTTGTTTTCCGCCCTTTTTTGTCAAACAAAACTATGTTTTTTATGGCAAACACACAAAATATGCAAAATCTTCCACCAAAATAATTTTTCAAAGTGGAATATTTGATGTGAAGTAATCGGAACCTTTGATAGGTCAATAATTCATAACAACATTGATTTTGATTCAATATTATGTTTTGAGAAATGACCGTTTGAAAGAAAAAAAAACTGCTTTAGTCAACATTGCACTGTTTCTAAATTACATTTCACCTTTAAGCTTTTTTATTTCACTTTTGTTATGTTTTTGTTTATTTAAATAGTATTTTTAGAATGTGCCGTGGGCCTTTAAAACATTAGCTGTGGGCCACAAATGGTAAAAAAAAAAAAAAAAAATTCTGCGTCCTTTCTGATTTCAATGCAATAAAAAGACACAAAAAGTGTGTTAACGCCAACACTGGTTGACAGTACAACAAAATAAGTCACACTTATATTCTGTAACATTCACAGTTTTGGAAAAAAAGTGCAGAGGTAGAAATATTCAAAATAACCTCTTGTAATCTAAACATAAATAATGCCTCAAAACAAGTTAATTAAATTTAAACAAAAAACAGCAGACGAGCTCTCGCACAGCTGTTTTGTGCTTCGTAGTGTCGATATGGGCTTGTAGATCGTTGGCCCCTTTATTTGCCACAGATATATACGTTCCTTCTTTGCACACAGTGCATTCTGTTTTCCATGTGTCACGGCCAGGACGAAAACACAGATACTTTTCCCGCAAATCATCCGTGAAGTTGCATTTACGTTTCGGCTTATCTCTTGTGTTCTGTCTGTCTCTCGACTGTCTCGCTCTCTGTCTCTGCCTCTCCCTCACGAATGTTGCTGCGTGCGCACAACTTCACAATTTGTTTTGTTTTAACCCCTTCTTAACCCTGGACGTACATTGAAAATACACGCAACCCTAACTCAAAATACCGGACATTTGAGGCATTTAAGAAATCCCGCCCGGACACCCCGGACAGCCCCGCAAAAGAGGACATGTCCGGGGAAAAGAGGACTCATGGTCAGTCTACATAACTCAAATTTTATCAGTAAAGTTTTGGTAGAAAAAAAATTAATGGTAGCAAGACAATGTTACGTGTGTGGTTAGAGGAATAATCTAATCAGTGTAATCCAGAGTTAATTGTCTGCTTTAAAATGGTAAGAATTTAGCGAGCTGAAATTTTTAAAAAAGCACCAATTTTTTGCACAAAACTCTACTGTATACTTTAACCATACATCCGCCCGGTGTTTCACTAATAACGAGTAGAATTACCCCACGATGCAGAGACATAGTCGGTGGTTCAGTCAAAAGGTCTTTAATTAGAGAAATCAAGAAACATACTGATTTACTGACTTAGTTACTTACAATGATCCAGCATCAAGCAAACACAAAGGCTGAACTTAAATAACACACTGTAAATCCACTACAACCGCCCAAACAGAAAGCAAAGCTGACGCAAACGGCGCAAAACAAAAAAAGGGAAATACAAAATAAAACCACAAAACAGGAAATGAAGCCGGAACAAAGAAAAAGCAAACCCCAAATGTCACAAAGAACACTATATTATATTATATTATATTATATTATATTATATTATATTATATTATATTATATTATCCATCCATCCATCCATTTTCTACCGCTTGTCCCTTTCGGGGTTGCGGGGAATGCTGGAGCCTATCTCAGCTGCAATATTATATTATATTATATTATATTATATTATAGTATAGTATAGTATTTTATATTACAGTATATCATGATTGAATAGTGCCCTTTCTTATTGGTTTCTTTAACTTCTGTAATCGACACAACAATTCCAGCAATGTTGTCACAAACAAAGCATGTTTGCCAACAGCAGAAAAACTACACATCAGCTCAGGCCTCGGTCTCAAACATCTTCTTCCTGCCATCCATCCCAGCTTTGCCTTCAACGTTCTTCCTCCAGTCACCAGTCTGCTTCTTCTGAGAAGGATGTATACAGTTTGTCTGTTAGACTTATTACACTGTTATTGAAATCTTCCAGGAATAATGAAATCATATGAATAGGTGTTGTGCTGTTCAATTACCCACCTCTTCCTTAACCTCCTTCTTGACCTGCTTCAGGTTGGCCCTCAGGTCCATGGACACTTTATGTTTGGAGCCCAGAAGAGCAGCGAGCATTGCATCAGCTGACATTCTCACCCTCTTAAGGGCCGGCTTCTTAAACTTTCCATTGAGATCCTGAACCATCAGCTTCAGGTCGTTGACCTGATAGTAAAAATATATCGTACTATAAGCATTTGTATCTAATAGTGGTTGAGAGGATCGGTCCAAATGCTGATAATATCAATACTATATAGGGCAGTGATTATCACACCGCAGAGCCATATGGACACCTCCTTCATACATTGCTATGAGTTCTTTCTTGAATTCAATAGTATTTCTCACAATCTTCATCAAAGTGCTGGCACTTGAAACTTTTCTTTGTTCCCATGGTGACTTATTTTGCAGTCGTACGCAATTTAAAAAAGCACAGAGATTGAGTTTCCGACACAGGATGATAGTAAACTCGGGCAGACTAAGGATAGGTACCGACCAAATTCCTACCAGGTATCAATTCACATAAAATCAGAGGTAGAAAATGTTGATATATTTGTTGCAAGTGATGTCAAACAGAACTATGTAATGAGGTAATGTTGCAACTTTCCATGTCAACAAAGCTAATAGAAACCGCTCAAACGTAAAGTAAAGCTCGACTTTTCAAAATGGGCCAGCTTGATGCTATGGCTATGCCATAAACATGCTAATGATTAGCATTAGCGATTTTACATGGCAATTTCAACACCTTCAAATTTGGTAATCAAGACTACAATTAAAAGATGCACGTTACAATCAAACAGATGATGTTTAGCAAATACATTTTAAACACTTTGTGGGTCTCAACAAACACTATACTGGCACAATCAGCTTCATGGCAAATATTACTTCTGACTAGACAACACACTGCAGTCTATACACTACTGCCATCTAATGTCTTGGAATTGTAACTGCTTGAAAAGTCTACTGTATAATACTTGCAAATGATACACAGAACTGTAAGAAGTCACGATAAAACAACTGAATAGCACAGTAATTATCAGCTTAGTAATAAATGTTAGATATAACTATTAAATGTTATTCATTGATTTTGTTTGTTACACGCAATTTTCCACCGCACGATAACCGAGACACAGCCTGATTTACTAAATAGCACACGCAAAGCAGATCTACTAAAGGTGTGCAAAGTGGATTGCATCTCATAAGTGAGCAGAATAAGGTGTGCAAACCATTTTGCATTTTTGTCTTCATTGATATGCAAAATGATCACCAAAACGGCCACAATACTGGGAGGAGAAAATGCAAATATATTACACAGCACGCGCAATGTGATTTATCAAGACACATTACCGTTTTAGGAGCAGTTTTTTGCCTTTCATTTAGCATGTTTGAAAATGACTTGCAAACTGACACTGTTCCACACACGGCTGTAAGATAAAGAGTGCTCGTGCTGCAAAGATACATGATGGGCAGAGAATCCTCTGTCCTACTTTCAACATACTTGGACGGTCAGAAATAAAAAATATTGTCGATTCAGCTACATTCATACCTGCTGGATGACATAAGGGGCTAATTAAAACAAATTGAAATTATGCGTTTTGGTGTCATGTAATATGTTTTTAATGACGTTCATTTTTTCACATAGGACAGGGGTGTCAAAAGTGCGACCCGGGTGCCAATTTTGGCCCGCAACTCGTTTTCAGTTGGCCCACGGCAGATCGTTAAAATCCATTAATTAGAGATGTTGGCAATGCTGTCAAACAATACATTTTTAAATTCAGATTAATCACACATTTGACTTAGATTAATCATGATTAATCACAAGTATTACAAGTAGTATAATCTCGCTTGCATGATTTAAAATGTTTAAAATTTCAATCAAATAAAAAACAAACAATACTTGGTCACAAATGCAATTTTATTGTTAGAATTAATACAATTAACAGAGCAAAATAAATTGTGTGATTATTATGCGTCTATATGTGATTAATCGCATGAGTTAACTTGTTATTTTTGACTTTATTGCACAAAAAGCATGCTTCGATTACTTACTAGAAAAAGTTTGGACACCCATGACATGGATAATGTATGACTAACATACGTTCTATATAATAAAAACGTATTGAAGTATGCATTTTATGCATTTTGAGCACAGTAGTGCAGCCTCCCTCCCATGCACCTTCAGAAGTAAAAAAGTGGTGTCAATGTAGATGCACTGCACGGCTGCTTCTAAAATACCCATAAAAAGTGGTATATTTCTCCTGCTTGTGTGAAAACAGCATACTGCCACAGGTAAGAGCATGATAACATGAATGTGCAGTAAATGTGATGATGCACCGTATAGTACACACACAAATCTCTATTAAATAAGGCGGTCTGAGCCACTTTTCAATTGTACACGCACTCATAGGAGATCACAAGCAACACGCCCACTAATTGTACACACTATTTTATATATTGCACACTGTTTAGTGTGTGGTATTTAGATCTTAGTAAATCAGGCCCACAGTCTCTGAAAAGTGGGGCACAGTTTTGGTGAGAATTTTAGTAGGAAACCAGATCATACGAAATGTGAGATGAACGAAAACAGAGGTTTGATTGTAAAAAGAAAATATCAGTATTGATGACAGCAATACTGGCCCTCAGTTTACTCTGTGTCAGATGAATACCTACATTTGTACGAAACATTTGTAAAACTTCAGTGAAGTGGTATTTAAGCTGTTTTGGTAAGTATTGATTTGCAAAGGAAGTAGAAGACATACCTCCTTCTCAGATTTCTTCACTTTCATATTCATGTCGTACCTTTCTTCATCCACCAGCTCAATCTGCTTGTGAAGTTTCCGACAGAGCTCCTGCAGGTTGAACATGGAGAGAGAAGATGGGTAAATGAGAAAAGTTGCAACACTGAGTTCAAAAGATGTTTTCCTTGGAAGACACACAACGTAAAAACAGAGCAAGTAAAATTTACATTCCACTGAGTACATATACTATGTACAGTACAGGGCAAATGTTTGGACACACCTTCAAGCACACCTGTGAAGTGAAAAACATTTCTGGTGACTACCTCTTAAAGCTCATCGAGAGAATGCCAAGAGTGTGCAAAAAAGTAATCGGAGCAAAGGATGGCTATTTTGAGGAAACAAGAATATAAAATGTTTTCAGTTAATACACCTTTTTTTGTTAAGTACATAACTCCACATGTGTTCATTCATAGTTGTGATGCCTTCAGTGACAATCTACAATGTACTAAATAGTCATGAAAATAAAGAAAACGCATTGAATGAGAAGATGTGTCCAAACTTTTGGCCTGTACTGTATATGTAAAAGTAGAGAAATCACATATGACACACATATTTTTAATGTGACAAAATCGGGACCTCTAAAACAGTGGTCCCCAACCTTTTTGTAGCTGTGGACCGGTCAACGCTTGAAAATTTGTCCCACGGACCGGGGGGGGGGGTATTTTTTATTTTTTTTATTTATTCATTTATTTTTCATAAAGAAATACAATCATGTGTGCTTATGGACTGCATCCCTGCAGACTGTATTGATATATATTGATATATAATGTATATATTGTGTTTTTTATGTTGATTTAATAAAAAATAAAAAAATAAAAAATTTTATTTCTTGTGCGGCCCGGTACCAATCGGTCCGCGGACCGGTGGTTGGGGACCACTGCTCTAAAAGACATCTAAAATGTTGACTAATGGCACTGACATTCAGTCTGTATAAAAAGAACACAAAATTCCCTTAATGACGTATGGTTTTGTCAACCTCATCAAACATAGTGTAAAATGTGATTTGTGTGACGATATGTTTGCAAAGTGTACTTGCAGCTCCTGCATGCATCCCGGGACAGAGAGGGTAGGGCAGTTTTCCTCCAAGTATATCCTTTTCTCTTCCTCGGCCTGCTCAGCCTCCTCATCCAACATGGCCTGACCAATCTGCAGCAGCAAACTCTGAGGTACAAGAAAAGCAGACACTTTCTTAACGACATACAATACTCTAAATGAAAACATTTATATTTTCCCCCCCATTTTCCCTCCTGTTGGCCTCCATACTATTGTGGCTGGAGCTTATCCCAGCTGCTGAGTCAATCACAGGGCACATGTAGGCCAACGACCATTCACACACACACACACACACACACACACACACACACACACACACACACACACACACACACACACACACACACACACACACACACCATGCTAACTGCGGGTTTCAACAAAGATTCAAACGCTCAACATCCTGACTGGAACACCGACTCACTAACTTCCAAGCCACTGTGCAGCTCTATGTAAAATAGTGTATGCGTTAAACACACTGTATACCACTGTGCAAGTAAAATTGCATTTGTGTCCAAATATTGGGCTTTTTGCAAAAAAAAAATAATGTAATGATGCAGACAAGTAATAACCCGATTTATCCAAATTAAAGTGTGGTTGATTTGATAAAATAAAAAAAATTGACAGCACTAATTAATTTCATAAGAAACAATATACATAACATAATAACATGGCCAGGTATTGTCACAATGTCATTTTACTGTACCTTGAGGTAATTCCTCCGGCTTAGCGTCATCTTTTTCCTTCATAGAAAATATGCAACAGAAGATTTATGCATGTTTTAAGGATCAATAAAGTACATTTGAGAGAGATTTCCACTTACTCTGCCATGATGACACTGCAACCAATCCCTGACTGAAGAGATGAATGTGATGCAGCGGTCCTCCTCTCTTTATAGCGTGCGGTTTTGTGCGTATTTGTGCATGTGTGCTCCACCAGTTGTCCTCAGAAGCCGTAAGAGGAATGTGCGACTTATGGGGTTGATGGAAGCAGCTGAACAACAAATGCTCCAGGAATTTTCTTGTAGAACATCTCTAGACGTTGAGACACCACAATAGGGCTGCCTTGACAATGTTTTAGGTCATATTCTTGATCATTACATACACAACGTCAGTTTCATAATTTACAGTAAAAAGATGATTTAAAAAGAAAAAAACTAGAGATGTCCGATAATATCGGACTGCCGATATTATCAGCCGATAAATGCTTTAAAATGTGATATCGGAAATTGTCGGTATCGGTTTCAAAAAGTAAAATGTATGACTTTTTAAAACGCCGCTGTGCAGAGTGGTACACGGACGTAGGGAGAAGTACAGAGCGCCAATAAACCTTAAAGGCACTGCCTTTGCGTGCCGGCCCATCACATAATATCTACCGTTTTTCACATACACAAGTGAATGCAACGCATACTTGGTCAACAGCCATACAGGTCACACTGAGGGTTGTGTATAAACAACTTTAACACTGTTACAAATATGCGCCACACTGTGAACCCACACCAAACAAGAATGACAAACACATTTCGGGAGACCATCCGCACCGTAACACAACATAAACACAACAGAACAAATACCCAGAACCCCTTGCAGCACTAACTCTTCCGGGACGCTACAATATACACCCCCCGCTACTCCCTATCCGGCCTGGGAATGAAACCATAACTAAAACTACAGTAAACATATAGGTAGATCTTGCATTGACATCTTAACCTCCTAAAAGCCAGCATCCACTACAGCAGACAATATTATTTTGCATAGCAGGGCTATTTTCTGAAGAAATATGTAACTGACAAAATAAATGTCCACTGCAGAGGATGCTGCATGGGTCTCAAAAGAAGAAGAATATTAAAGGGAGAAGTCCGGCCACGGGTCCTTACCTTTCTGGAAATGTGGCCCCTAGAACAATTTTGTTGAATAGCCCTGCTCTAAGCCCTATAACAGGGGTTCCCAAACTACGGCCTGGGCCCACCAGTGTCCAAAATCAGGTTTGCAGGAAGTCTGCGGGAAAAAAGAATAATTTTGGTAATTTTTCATTATTTAAAAAAATCTGTCCATTCTAATCCATTTGCTACCGCTTTTTACTCTCGCTCAGGCAAATCATATTGTCTAAAAATGCTTTTTCCCATCGATAACGTGAACTCATCGCGCTTGCGCCGCACTGTCGAGGGAGCGCATGGCAAGAATATATATATATATATATATATATATATATATATATATATATATATATATATATATATATATATATATATATATATATATATATATATATATATATATATATATATATATATATATATATACATATATCTTTATATATATATCCCAATGCGGCCATAGAGTCAAAAAGTTTGGGGACCCCTGCCCTGTAACATGCCTCAAATATTTATGAAACATATTTTAAATTATAAAATGTATATCTTCACCACTCATGAATCTTCTGCTTGTTCACTCAGAGGAAGGGTGTCTTTGTATGATACTCGTTGGTCATCCAGCCGGCCAGAGAGCTTGGTTTACATTGTAAACCATGCCTAGTTCTTAAGATGTACTTGAAGTGTGCATGTCTGGAGGAGCTGCTGTGTTTTAGGGATAGGGAAAAAATATTGATATGGCAATATATTAATAGTTTTTCAAACGATGTAATATAAAAGAAAAAAAATGTAAGTTATGTTTTGGGCCGATTGTAACTGAAAGATGACTTCTGCACCTCCACTCCACAAAGACTCGCTGTAATGCAACCATTAGACAGCGCAAGAAGTCAACAGTGAGGAAGTAGAGGGCACTTTTTTACATTTAGGTGGCAAGAAACTTGATCCACTTTGTGTACAATTGTTTACTGTTACACCGTCATCCAGTGTACATACACATACAACTTGTATTTTAAGCTGCATTTTAAATTTATCAGTGAAATATGTTGCATATTACAATAGAGCAGGGATTCTCAAACTGTAGTACGTGTACCACTAGTGGTACATAGGCTCCATCTAGTGGTACTTTAACTTTTATGTGCAATTGATTTAATTTGATTTATTATCTAAAGTACCAGTACAGTGGAAAAAACAAGTTGACTCTGTATTGAAGCTATTAACCTATATATCTGATGTATGACACCGAAAGACTTACAAAGTTTGCGAATAAATAGATATGATCACAATAGTATCAATCTAGTGGAGATTCCCTCAATATTTAGAGCATGGTCCCCAAACTACGGCCAGATACGGTCCGCCAGCGTCCAAAATCCGGCCCGCGGGTAGTACCAAGTAAAAAAATAAAAAATAAATAAAAAATGTTTTGTTTTTTTTTTGGTTTTTTTTAATTATTATTTTTTTAATCTGTTCTTTTTCAACCATCCATCAATCCATTTTCCACCGCTTGTTACTGAGTCTCCTAGGCAGATACGGCACGCCGCGAGTAGTCCTGGCTAAAAGTAAATAAAAATTGTATTAATTTATTTTTTGATTATAATTTTTTTTAATCTGTCCTTTTTCGCCCATCCTACAATCCATTCTCTACCGCTTGTTACTGGGTCTCCTAGGCAGATAAGGCACCCCAGCATCCAAAATCCGGCCCGCGGGTAATACCAAGTAAAAAAAATAAATATATATATATATATATATATATTTTTTTTTTAAAATTATTATTTGTTTTAATCTGTCCCTTTTCGCCCATCCATCAATCGATTCTCTACCGCTTGTTACTGGGTCTCCTAGGCAGATACGGCACGCCAGCTCCCAAAATCCGGTCCGCAGGTAGTCCCGACTAAAAAAAAAAAAAAGGTATATATACATTTTTTTTAATCTGTCCTTTTTCGCCCATCCATCAATCCATTTTCTACCGCTTGTTATTGGGTCTCCTAGCCGCTCAAGCAAATCATATTGTCCAAAAATGCATTTTCCCAGCGGTAACGGGACGTCATCACGCTTGCGCCACAAAGGCGGCAAGTGCGCGATCTTTCAGTCAATTAGTGCATGAGGGGAAAAAATTACGAAATCGTTGGGGAAACATAAATTACACTCCGAGTGTAGAGTTTTTAAACATCAGTGGACATATGACTTTTGTTCAGTTTAAGGAAAAGACAGTTTAGATTGCATTTATTTATATATACTGTGTATATATATATATATATATATATATATATATATATATATATATATATATATATATATATATATATATATATATATATATATATATATATATATATATATATATATATATACATACATATACAGTATATATAGCGCGGCCCCTGGTCAAATTTTTTTAACCCAATACGGCCCCCGGGTCAAAAAGTTTGGGGACCCCTGATTTAGAGAGATAATGAGCTTGCCAGTCACATGATCACATGACGTAGAGATGGGAACCGCAGATCCCTTCATCACCAACAACTATTCAAATCATGCAGACATTGTGAGAACCAAAAAAGATTACTCTGGGAACAATTATGATCCAGAACCTTGTAATTTGGATCCTGAATGTAAGGAGGATGAGCTACAAGTTTTAGAAGCTCTGCTAAACAAATCTAGCTTTAGTGAAACACTAAGCATCATGTAGCAGTATTGCTAAGTGCTAAACAAGAAATACAAACTACAAACATATTAAAACAATAGCTCACTGTACAATGTTTGCTCTTACTTCGATGACGACTGATCAGATGTCCATATCTTCCTGTTTAGATGAAGAATTAATCTTGATCCACTTGAAGGGCTAACAAGGAAAAGTCTCCCTGCAGACACCATCTGTTGTGTCAATTGAATGTCACAGATGAACAACTTGTAGATTCAAAAACAAATCCTCCTATTATCCAGATGAGAGGCATGATTTATAATATAGAATAACTTTGACGAGCCAAAACGTGATGATGCAGGAGCAGCATGACATCGCTGCCGGCTCACAGTAAAAGCAGCAGAGGGCTACTTAGCTGTTTGTATCATTGCGTCGCTAAAAAATAGTCTGTCTGCGTTAGCGCTTATAATAACAACATTGCTAATATTTGGTTAATATTCAGGTCACGATATGTATAAAGAGTATTGTTGGTGGTTTTTGGATGGTTATTCAGAGGGTTTTGTGGGCAGAATAGAGAGCCCCATTGACAGATTATTTATGTATTTATTTATTTACGACTTGGAATGCATAAAAAAAAGAAAAACGTGTTTATGTCTCATATAGGGATTGTGAATGATAGACAGCACATCTCTCTCTAATGTTGGCGTATATCTCGTATGACTGATCTGATACTATGGTCAGAGTGCAGAAGTGTTACTCCAACGATGTCATTCTACGGAAATTACAGAAGACGTTCGGAGCGGAATATTCAAAATGGCTGACTGAATTTGTGGCATTTTGTGATGTTTAGACGGTATTTTCACATACTTTGCGGATTGTAAATACAATTGGATATGGTTATATGGATACAATGAAACACAATTAAGCATATAAATTCAACTTGTTTTTCCATTCTACTGGTACTGTAAGTACAGTGTTTTGTTTTCCTATATTCAAACACAGTGTAACTGTTCAAACTATGTTTAATGTTACAATGGACAAACCTATTATACACACTTGTTAAATTAAACTTCTGTCTTGTTTTAATGAATACTTGGGCCTACTATACTACTGTATTTTAATGTTGGTCATTATGGTGATACTTGGAGAGCCAAGTGTATTCTGAGCTGGCACTTGGTGAAAAAAGTTTGAGAACCAATGCAGTAGAGTATTGTATCATGACTCAAGTATCCGGATACATATTGTATTGTGAAGTCCTTGCCAATACCCAGCCCTAGTGTTGCGTTGTGTTTTGATCAATGTCATTTGTCTGTAGAATCAGCCACATAGCTCAATCTCTTGAGATGCAGTGTCCACCAGTTGCCAAGGGTGGGCCCTCACGAAGCATGGAGCCCGACAATTTGCCAGCCTGGTGGGCTCCCGCAGGCAGGGCATTAATACAATACTTGACATCCATTTGTCCAGTGTCATCCAAGACTGAGGTGCATCTCACAGGCTTATGATATAGCACACTCATTTGACATTCCCATCGTCGGACATTAGGGTATTTCTTGACAACTCCGGTGTTGACAGTGCACCACCATGATAAGAATCTTAGGAATTGGTTTGAGACTGCTTATTTGTACAAGCAAGCTAATTGTCTTATTTGGCAGCTACCTACCATATCTGATGGTATAGCCCCCATATCTGGTGGTCGCCCCACTATTGAATAATAATGAAAAAGGATTGACAAGATAACAGATGTGAGTACCCTTAAGCAAGACACCGGACACTCAACTTCTTTGGCTCATGTTAATTCCGTGTTCATTAACATGATGTAGGGTTCTTCTGATACTCTTTCAAAACTGACTTCGACTTGACTTGCATCCTCTTTTGAAATCATTTTTGATGTACTGTTTGTGTCCAGAAGGAGGATTCGAATTCCACAGACAGCCTAATCGACTTTGAAATGCAAGTTTTAGGTAACGAAGAGAGCAGGGGGGATTAGTACCTTATTTGGAGCCAGAACAGAAAATAACCCTTGGCAGCTGTCACCTCTAAATTTAGGAGGATTTATTGTGCTCACTTGTTCCCAATCAGCTGCTCCAACTCACCGCTAAAAAGGCGTAAATATTTTTGACACAGAAAAAAACTACAGAAAGACATTACAGTCTTCTTTTCTTGTCATACAAAACAATAGTGCAATAACATTGGTATAACTATACCATTATCAAACAGCAAGCAATCTAATACATTACACTATATACTGCATTCATCTATTTATTTTATTTCTAAACATTTAATATACAATTTTATCATCCCAGGGAGAAATTGAACTGCAAAAGCTAAACGATTTGCCTTGCTTCTAAGTCTTTTGACTACTATCTTAGCAGTTGTAGGCATCTGGCACCTGAGCACAGCTGGGAAAATGAGCCCCAAGTTGAGTATGTCTCCCATTTACAGAATTAAAACTAATAACCGAATGTAACCCCCCACCCCTTTCCAAAAAAAAAAAAAGACCAAAAACAAAACATAAACCAATCTGTGTATTAAAACAAGATTAGTTTTGGCAGGTACTCAAAAGTTCAATAATTCCACACATTTAACACAAATATCAATATTTTGTCCAGAAATCGTACAATAATTTAATATTTTGTCAACTGTTTTAGTATTTTTTTTAATCATAAGTACTGGAGAATGTGGGTTCCCTGAAAGCCATGCCACCAAATCGGTGCAATTAGCATCTCCAATGCAGCTGAGCTAGGCTCCATTACCCCCCGCGACCTCGAAAGGGTCAAACGGTAGAAAATGGATGGATGGATGGAAGACATAAAATTTATAAAATTATAGCTCAAGTTTATTTTCTTTAAAAACAATTTGGTTAAAATTCACACTTTAGTCAGGTTCCTAGGTTTTCACTCAGTCATGTTACCTTATTAAAACAATAAATATTAAGTATAATGCAAAGGAAGGGGCTCATGAAAACTGATGAAAAATACATTTAGATACAATTAAGCAGTGCTACAAATAAACACATTCTAACTAAATTAAAAATAAACAATATATGTGTTTCTTAAATAAACTCACAATAAAAAAAATGTATTTTATAATTTTTTGTTTTTGTCATAAAAAAATACAATCATATGTGCTTACGGATTGTATCCCTGCAGACTGTATTGATCTATATTGATATATAATGTAAGAACCAGAAATATTAATAACAGAAAGAAACAACCCTTTTGTGGGAATGAGTGTGAATGAGTATAGATGGGGGAGGGAGGTTTTTTGGGTTGGTGCACTAATTGTAAATGTATCTTGAGTTTTTTATGTTGATTTAATAAAAAATAAAAAAAATAAAAAAGTTATATTTTTTATTTATTTTATTTTTTTATTTCTTGTGCGGCCCGGTGGTTGGGGACCACTGAATAAAAGGACATGTATGTATAATCAATGTTGTATCAATGTTTTATGCTTGCTGGGATACTATCCGACTTAGACGTGAAAACAGACAGAAATTTTAAAATGTATATTTATTTTGAGAGTTAAAACAATAAATGGCATAGATTCGGTGAAATGTTATTTCTTATTGCTTTGTAAATACAAAAAAGGGTTTTTGTTAAAACAATAAAATGAAATTTAAAAAAAACAACAAATAAATAAATATATATATATAATATTTTTCTTCGATAATTGAATTTAGTTTTTTAGAAAATAATTTAAAAAAAAAAAAATATATATATATATTTATTATTTTTTATTTTATTTTATTTTTTAATTTGTTTAATTATCGATTGATTTGCATTGCAGTCAAAACCTTTTTTGTATTTATAAAGCAATAAGAAATAACATTTTCACCGAATCTGTGCCATTTATTGTTTTAACTCTCAAAATAAATATACATTTGAAAATTTCTGTCTGTTTTCACATCTAAGTCGGATAATATCCCAGCAAGCATAAAACATTGATACATATATATATATATATATATATATATATATATATATATATATATATATATATATATATATATATATATATATATATATATATATATATATATATATATATATATATATATATATATATATATATATATATATATATATATATATATATATATATATATATATATATATATATATATATATATATATATATATATATATATATATATATATATATATATATATATATATATATATATATATATATATATATATATAAATATCGGTACTTCACAGTGCCGTCTTTTATTGTGGTAAAAGTGACCGGAAGTAGCATAATGTTGTTCTGCGTAGTGATAGTAGCTTAACAGTGGTCTGAAGATGGCGACGTACAGTCGTTCTGCGCTGCTGCTGCTGCTATCATCCGTGTGTCTCAGCGACGTTGGACCTGTCTTCGGCTTGAAAGCTGCCAGCGGTCCCGCCCTGCCACCCAACCCCGCCGTCCTTAGAGCCGCGGAACCACAAGCCAAGGATGCACCTGCTGCTGCCGCCGCCGCCGCCGTCGCTGGGGCCTCACAGTCTAGAAGGGCGACCGGTTGGAAGCTGTCGGAGGAGGAGGCCTGCAGAGGGGACCTGACCCGACTATGCCCCAAACACACCTGGGCTAACAACCTGTCCGTGCTGGAATGTCTACAGGACCGCAGAGAGGTAAGGTGATGCTGGGTGTGACGCCCCGGTGCCTCATCCATTCCGGTGTGTTGTCAGCTGCACATAGAGATGGAGTTAAAGCTGCTCCAGTAGCCTACTGTACACAACTGCTTACTAATACTGTACACGTCCGATTATAGTACTCTACTGGTCTGATTATAGTACTGTACACACATGCTTAGTACTGTACACATCTGATTATAGTACTGTACAGGTCTGATTATAATACTGTACACATCTGATTATAGTACTGTACTGGTCTGATTATAGTACTGTACACATCTGATTATAGTACTGTACAGGCCTGATTGTAGTACTGTACACATCTGATTATAGTACTGTACAGGTCTGATTATAGTACTGTACTGGTTTGATTATAGTACTGCACTGGTCTGATTATAGTACTGTACACATCTGATTATAGTAATGTACAGGTCTGATTATATTACTGTACACATCTGATTATAGTAATGTACAGGTCTGATTATATTACTGTACACATCTGATTATAGTACTGTACAGGTCTTATTATAGTACTGTACACATTTGATTATTATACTGTATACATCTGTTCAGTACTGTACACATCTGCTTAGTACTGTACATGTCTGATTATAGTACTGTACTGGTCTGATTATAGTACTGTACACATTTGATTATTATACTGTATACATCTATTTAGTACACGTATACACGTCTAATCTTAGTGCTTTATACAGCTAATATAGTACTTTACACATCTAAATAGTACTTTACACATCTGATTTTAGTACTTCACACATCAAATTAGTACTTTACGCATCTGATTAGTACTTTACACAGATCTGGGAACTCCTGCTTAGTGTAGGACAGGTGCATTGACAAACTACTTTATTTAAAGTAGGGATGCAACAGTATACAGAGTTTTCCCTAGATTGCCAAGATACCTGTGATGGTGTGGGCGCGGTGTGGGCGTGGTCACCATGACGTCATCATGTAATTTGCTACGGGCTGGGATAGGCTCCAGCAACCCCAGCGACCCCGTAAGGGACAAGTGGTAGAAAATGGATGGATGTATGGATGATATTCTTTAAAAATAAAAAATAAAACTGTAAACATAGGTTTGAAAACAAATCTGTGGTATAAATTAGTATTAAAATTTTAATCATATTATATTACCATATTTTTCAGACCATAGGTCGCACTGCCGATGAGCGGGTCTATTCAGGTCTATTTCATACAAAAGGCGCACCAAGCACGGACTATACAGCGCATTAAAGTAGTCATATTATGATTTTTGTTTTCTACATTTAAAACACTTCCTTGTAGTTTACATAACATGTCAGGATGTTTATTTGGTCAAAATGTTGCGTATATTTCATAGACTATCTTTGAGCCGCTTCCTGAATGTCTATTCAGGATGCACTGTTTTGTGGGCGGCTCTATTTACGTGGCTCCACTTTGACAGCGTCTTCTCCCTGTCATCTTTGTTGTACCACTATATCATCCTCACAGTGCGATACATACCTCAGTAAAAGGGTCTCAGTGCGATACATACTTTACAGTAAGGGAACAAAATCCCAAGACATGTTTATCTTTTTAGTTTTCATGATTTTTCAAATAAAACATAAATGACTATACAAACTGCTGGCAGCGAATTATCCGAAAAATACAATTCTCAAATAAAAAGATAAGAATATAGATGTAGAAAACAGAACCGATGATGTAAACATCTTGTGCATTTAAGATAGGTCAATATACTGTTACATAGACCAGTGATTGTCAAATTATGGTACGCTAGTCATAGTGGTGTATACAACGGTGGAACAGGTGGAGGATGACTGCTAACTAGGGTTGGGTATCGTTTGAATTCGAACGATACCAATTCCGATTCCGATTCTTTGTTTCGATTCCGATTCCTTACGATTCTCGATTCCGATTCTTTTAAGAGGCAGGGTCAAAAAAAAGTTTAGGATATTTTAAATGAGCTTGCTAACCTACAGTCTTTCTGAATGAAATAGTCTGACATTCTCCAACAAATTTTAATTCTATTAACTTTTTATGAACTTTACTATAAATTCCTCACAGGGCTGTTTTCAACTAGAATATAAATATCAAATCTATGAACTTGAATATAAATATTATAAATTATGAATACATTTTCCCAGGGGTACACTTTCCTCAAGAGAGCTTTATTTGTGAAAACCTCATGAAAACACATTTACACACAAGTGTATGATGCTGCAGGTACTTAAAAATGTTACCGTGCTCCCACTGATGGGCTAACCTGGTGCAGAAAAGCAAATAAACAATAAGAAACAACTTGCAAAACCCAGTCCAGATTAGCAGCAGGTACAGTATAAAATCAGAGACAGTTCTTGTTTAGGAAAATGACCATATCCGCCTTCTCAGGCAGGATGCGTGAGCGTTCTGGACAGATAGTGTCTCCTGCTGTGGAAAATACACGTTCGCTGGGTGTGGAAGAAGCTTGAACGCATAAATAGGAGAAAGCGAGATATGACAGCAAAGGATAAGTCTTTTGTTGGTTCCACCGGACCACCACCATGCAGCAGGGTCGTCAGACATAAGTATCGGTGGAACGTCCTGGTACATCTGCAGCTCTCTCTCCACTCGTTTCTTGATGGACATGGAGCTCTGTTATTTCGCGGTTATTTCATTTTTTTTTGTAAAGTAAAGCCACACTTTCGACCGCCGACGCCCGCTATCCATGCTTGAGCTTGACTGACTCGCTCGGCTATGCTAACACTTCCGGCGGTGGGCGCTTCTTCGTTGGTGTTCAGCGTCTTCTTCTTCCGGTTCGGCGGACATATTTTTTTTCCGGTCGGCGGACTGGTATCGAAAATAGGAATCGAAAATTAAACTTTTGAACGATTCCGGGAGAATCGGAAAGTTAGTCCCGGTTCCAATCGATACTCGGTACCCAACGGGTACGGTATAGCTCGGTTGGTAGAGCGGCCGTGCCAGCAACTTGAGGGTTGCAGGTTCGATCCCCGCTTCCGCCATCCTAGTCACTGCCGTTGTGTCCTTGGGCAAGACACTTTACCCACCTGCTCCCAGTGCCACCCACACTGGTTTGAATGTAACTTAGATATTGGGTTTCACTATGTAAAGCGCTTTGAGTCACTTGAGAAAAAGCGCTATATAAATGTAATTCACTTCACTTCACTTCACTTCAACCCTACTGCTAACCCTATGGAGCTATACAACGGCTGGGATGGCGGATGAAGGCTGCAGCAGAAAAGGGTCCCCAGTCGTCTTGGACTCCATGCCACTGGACCCTGACCCGGATCTGTCAATGATCGTGTGGTGACTGTCTGTGCACCAGTCTCCCCACGTTAAACAAAGTCACGCACAGGCATCCTCCATAAAGGGATACACCCCTACCAGGAGGATCATCATATTCTCTTCGAGTGGCCGCCGATAATGATACAGAGAGCATGGCCAACTAAACAACAGGTGCCGTGACTGCTACCAATGAGATGTGTGGCTATGCCCGGATGCGTGCAATTGCTGTCGTTTTGACGTTAGTTTTTCTGACAAAATAAACCAAAATAATACATCTATATATAGTTCTAAACATACTCCAGCTCATAAACGTACAATAAAAGATGCTTTTGTTTCGTGAAAGTATAATTTTGCGGCGGTGTTTGGTGACCAGCAGGCACTCTAACATGCACTTGACGCCGCGATAAATGTAAAAAGAATACACAGACTCACCAAAATATACCTTATTACCCTCATTTTGCCAAAATCTTCATTATCACAGAGAAATTGTGACGTTTGTGTGAAGTATGTCAACTGTGGTGGCTGCCTCCAATGTATTTGTAATTACTGTATGTATCCCTCATTATGTATTATTCTAACTCATCTTTCTTTTTTATAAAATTTTAAGTGAATAAGTGTACTTTTGTAGTTGTTTCCCCATATTTCTGCACAATAACTCAGATATGGTAACACTGGTGAGCAGTAAAGAGTATGGAGTGTTTTTTGGTCCAGAACATATTTTTATTTATTCAGTATTGACTTATTTCTTGCCACTTTATGTTTGAAATTTCCAGTACATTTTATCATCTATTATTACACACAAAATTGAGTTTGTTTTACCCCTTTAATGACCGTGCATTTTTATTTCTGCTTGACTTTCTCTGCTACAGAATTGCATTATTTAAATGTTTCCTAAGACACAAAGATAGTCTGTTTTTGTCAAACTATCTTTTTAATGTGTTAATTTATTCTCGTATTACCGGTATTTGTGTTTCCTTTAGTGTGTTAACTCCTGAACAAAACACAGACGTTGTGTCGTGTATTTACCTCGCACAAGACGCTGTAATCAGTGTCTCTCCAGTGTTGATGGCGACCCTTCACTTCCAATACTTGTCTTTCTTGTGGGTTGTGGGGAAAGCGATGTAAAAGCTTTCCACAATTCTTGTGGATGGAGCAGGCCCATGCTGCACAACAGAGCATTTTTACACGCCGAAAAACCAACAAGGAAGTGCTGCAAACACATTGCATCAGCTCAAAATTAGCCGTCATGGCGCCCTGTAGTCACGTGAGTACCGTTTGACCAATCATTGAGGAGATCGCCTGAAACCGAGTTGGTTATAGTCTCTTTATACATGACTCTGCCACTAGTGGTACACGGGCTCCACCTAGGGCAGGGGTCGGCAACCAGCGGCTCTAGAGCCGCATGCGGCTCTTTAGCGCCGCCCTAGTGGCTCTCTGGAGCTTTTTCAAAAATGTATGAAAAATGGAAAAAAATGATGGGGAAAAAAAAACATTTTTTGTTTTAGTATGGTTACTGTAGGAGGACAAACATGACACAAAACTCCCTAATTGTTATAAAGCACACTGTTTATATTAAATATGCTTCACTGATTTGAGTATTTGGCGAGCGCCGTTTTGTCCTACTAATTTTGGCGGTCCTTGAACTCACCTTAGTTTGTTTACATGTGTAACTTTCTCCGACTTTCTGGGACGTGTTTTATGCCACGTCTTTTTCTGTCTCATTTTGTCCACAAATCCTTTTACGTTGTGCGTGAATGCACAAAGGTGAGTTTTGTTGATGTTATTGACTTGTGTGGAGTGCTAATCAGACATATTAGGTCACTGCATGACTGCAAGCTAATCGATGCTAACATGCTATTTAGGCTAGCTATATGTACATATTGCATCATTATGCCTCATTTGTAGCTATATTTGAGGTCATTTAGCTTCCTTTAAGTCCTCTTAATTCAATTTATATCTCATGACACACTATCTGTATGTAATATGGCTTCTAATTTGTTGCGGCTCCAGACAGATTTGTTTTTGTATTTTTGGTCCAATATGGCTCTTTCAACATTTTGGGTTGCCGACCCCTGACCTAGGGGTATGCCAAATAAGCACTTAAATATTCTAACAGTGTTACTGTTCAAATTGTGGTTAATGCTACATTGGCCAAACATATTAAATTTAATTTTTAAAATAAAACTTTTTTCTTGTTTTTAATGAGTATTTAGGTCTACAACACTACTCTATTTTAATGTTGGTCATTACTTGGAGAGCCAAGTCTTTTCTGAGGTGGTACTTGGTGAAAAACGTTTGACAACTACTAATATAAACTATATGAGCTTTGCTTTACAGGTGAAAAAGCAAATGAGTTTAATATACTTTATAATAGGGCTGGGCGATTATAGGATCTTGATCAATCATAGTGATACATTTCAGGTCAATCAGCTGTTAGCATATTAACTCAAACGTGGCAAAAATGTCCGAGACAACAGCTAATCAGAGTCAACTTTTTCCCGTTCCACTTTTGTTACAAGGTACCACGAAAGTACACAGAATTATAAATAAGAACAGAATGACTGATGGAAGCTGAACGGGCAGAGGGCAGTGAAATAAATGTCAGCCGGCACTTGAAGTTATTCAAGGCCCTAGGATTTCTGCTAGGGTTGCACGATTTTCAGAGAAAACATTTTTTAAAAGAGATTCTTCTGCCAAAAATTGCGATTGCTATTGATTTATGACTTTTAGATTTGATACATTTAAATGCAAGAAATTGCTAAAATGATGAGTAAAGGAAGTCTTGTTACTTTTAGACTGTCAATCAACAATTGTCTCAAGTTGTCATTTTTTGGAACAATATGCAATAAACTACTTTCAAAAATATTTAGTTTTATGTGGACAACGTCTTGTTTTGGCCAGTGTGTGTTCTGTGTTTAGGCACACAGAACACACACTGTGGAAAATGTATCCTCTCGTGCCTCTCTAGTAGATTTTGTGGCTCTCTCGGGGCTCTCGGGGCTCTCGCAGCGCTCCCACGGCTCTTTTGCAAAGCAGAAGGTACTGGGTTCAAATCTCGGTCAGAGTTGATGTAGCAGGCATATAATTTTTTTTTTACTTTAAGATGAGGTGTACAATATTTTCCCATTCAGAGTATTTTATACATTAAATATGCTAAAACCACTCAAATGTAAGAAAGTACGGTTTATGATAACCTATCTGCACAGAAAATCTTCACTTGCAAAGCCAATTTCTGTCATATTTAATGTACAGTATCGCATTAAAATTACATACATTTTGTTTTCAAAATATGCCAGAGCCAATTAAAACATTTTTTTTGGACACCACTTCTCCAAGAGAAATCGCTGATCACATTTTCGCTAGATAACTACTGTACATACAAATCAAAATGGTAAAGTAGAATTACAAGTGAGTGGTGTGCTAAAATCATCGTCACTATGTCAGCATAAAAACATCAACCAGAGTAAAGTACAAAACGGTCACCTGATCTACCGGGGAAAAAAACAGCTTTAACTACATGCTGCTTACGTGTGACATTATTGGTGCAATTCTGAGTGAGCATGGGTTTGTCAGATAGAAAGCAAGAGAGAAGAGATTGGACTCTAATGATGTTACAAGTAGATGCTGACTCGTGATTAAATTTTTGTTTTATGAAATTTATTACTAAGGGTGTCCCAATCCCATACTGATATCAGATATCGGCAAATAAAAAACAATTGGTATCGAATGGTATTGGCTTGCATTTAAAACCTCCAATGTAAGCTCTCATACAAACAGTCCTGCATTACGTTTACTTGTGCAAAGTTGGACAGTCAGTTAACATATAAATGTCCTCCAATAAGCACACAAGGTCGGTCTTTTCTTGTATTTTACTGAAGTCATTTAGAACAGGTAAACATGGTTGGCTATAGGCTACTATGAGCTAGCAGCTACACAACAGTTAAGCACACACTAGCACACACGCTCGACAGTGTCCTTAATTTAACAACATTGCATTTTAAAACACTACATGTGTCAATGTAAACAAGTGTCAAATAATTATAGTTGAATACTACTTAAATATACAAAGTCTCCAAGGCAAAAGCCTATTAGAAAACACCCAGTAACAAACGTGTCTGCATCATTCAATTAACAGCCATGCCCTTAATTTAATGAAATATTGTGACCATTAGATTTAGTTTTTCATACCTACTACTGTTCTGAGTAATTTCACTTGATCAAACATTTTCTAACATTCCACACTGCACAACACTACACTACACTACACATGGTAAAAGTATGTACTATGATTCGTGCTGATATTGTGTCGGGTTAATATCGGTATCAGCCAATACTCAAAGCTCCAATATTGGTATTATATTGGTAATTTGTCAATACTTGGTCCTTGGGGTTTGTTTTTCCGGAAGGCAACGGAAAGTTGGCCCGGGCAAGACGTGAATGTGAGTACATGATTTTATTTAACACTATCAAAAAAGAACAAACGAAAGGCGTGCACAATGGCGGAGGTACAAAACTTGGCTAATAAAAACAAAAGACTTGCACAAAGGCAAAAAACTATAAAGATGAAACAAAAACTTACTTGGCATGGGACTGTGAACATGGCATGAAGCAGAGTGATGATAACGTGTGATGTCGCCAGCCAGACTTAGGGATGATACTCGAAACCGGTTTTCCCGGTTGTTCGATAAGAAAATAACCGAGTCCTCGGACTCAAATCCCTTTTTGAGAACCGGTACCCGTTATCGGGACCACTATAGTAAAGAAAAGAGTTGGTTCTTTATTCGAATCCCTCGTAACGAATCCCGTCCCGACCAGAAATGCTCCGTTTGACATCACAATAAATCAGTCATGTAGCTCAGTCATTAGGCGCAGATAGCGAAAGCAGGAAAACAATGGACGGAAAAAAGCGCTCCAAGGTGTAATAAAGTTCAAAACAAAAGGTATAATCCAATGAATAACTTTACTGAGAGATTTGAGCAGGGTACAAACTCATGAAGAACACTTTTACGACCCACCGGAAACATAGCAACCAGGCTAGCAACGCACCTCCTTTACGGCAGCTGGCGCAACGTTCTTAAAGCAACCGCAGCACATACATATATATACAACACATCTCCCTTTTTTAACTTTTGTTTTTCACACTGTATATGTGTTGTCTGTCTAATTATAAACAATGCAGACGAGGCGTGTTGGCTGAGTTCTTGACATTTACTTTCACGGGTGACGACATGCAACAACACTTTTCGGGGCTACCGCGCATGCTCGTCACTCCCGTTGCATGAGGGGTAGTGTAGTTGTTATATTCCCTAGCTCGTAACATCTTTCCCCCTATAAAGAAATAATGTTAACTCAATAAAGTGTATTTCTTTTTTTAGCTTTAACTTTTCATTTTTTAGCATTGTAACCACATTTGCAAACAACTTTTTTCTTCATAGAATTTTCTTTCTTTCTTTAAAGTGCAAAAATGTCAAAGCATCATAAACAGTTATGTCAAATAGCAGCAGAATTGCACTTTTTGGAGAGCTGTATTATTTCCAGTTTTGTGCCCAAGGGACTGATTTTATTTAACACTATATTATTATTTATACACCTATAGTGATCACAGAGACAGGTTGTTTTTGCGTTACTGTATATATTTGTTTTTCTGAAAAATCCCACTTAATATACTTTGGGTAACAACAGTCAATGTTTATTTATTTTATTTTATTTTTTTAGGGGGGTAACAGTCAATATTTATTTATTTATTAGATTAAATTGTTTTCTTATATAATAAAAGTGAGCTTTTGTTAAACCAAATATTGTGTGTTTTTTTTCCATGTACAACAACCTATCTGGACTCGATAAGAGAATCGATAAGGAATCGGTTCGATAAGAGGATTCGATAATAGACTCGAACTCGATACTTTCTTATCAAACATCATCCCTAGCCAGACTAACTGAAAACAATGGACTTAAATAATACAGACATGATTGACAACAGGTGTGTGAGACCGAACGTGAAAACAGGTGCAACTAATCGGTCGTCATGGTGACAAAACAAGAGTGCACAAATAGTCCAAAAACAAAACCGAACATAACTAAAACAAAACATGATCACACAGACATGACATAATGAAGTTGTATTGAGACACCCCTAGTTATTTAGGACTTCCGCGGGCAATTAAAACGCAGTAATAGTCATTAAATCGATTTAGCAATAATAAAGGCTTTAAATGGCATTGAAAAGCATAACATTTGATGTCCAGAGTATTAAAGAAATTTAAAGGCCTACTGAAATGATTTTTTTTTATTCAAACGGGGATAGCAGATCTATTCTATCTGTCATACTTGATCATTTCGCGATATTGCCATATTTTTGCTGAAAGGATTTAGTATAGAACAATGACGATAAAGATCGCAACTTTTGGTATCTGATAAAAAAAGGCTTGCCCCTACCGGAAGTAGCGTGACGTAGTCAATTGAACATATACGCAAAGTTCCCTATTGTTTACAATGATGGCCGCATGAAGTGAGAGAGATTCGGACCGAGAAAGCGACGATTTCCCCATTAATTTGAGCGAGGATGAAATATTTTTAAATGAGGAAAGTGCAAGTGAAGGACTAGTGGGGAGTGGAAGATGCTGTGAGAGCCGGGGGTGACCTGATATTCAGCTGGAAATGAATACAACAGTAAATAAACAAGACATATATATACTCTATTAGCCACAACACAACCAGGCTTATATTTAATATGCCACAAATTAATCCCGCATAAAAACACCTAGGTGTTTGTTATGCTAGCTCCTAGCTACTAGCTCGAGCTAGTTATAGCTCGAGCGGGTAATATGGACGGGATCCTGTATATATAACCCGCCAATACAATTCAAACACCTGCACAACACACACACTCACTCAGCCCGAACAACCGTTCACCTAACCCAAGGTTCATAAAGCTTATATATTTAATCAAAGTTACGTACATGACACGCACGTACTGGCAAGCAATCAAATGTTTGGAAGCGCGCGGGTGGGACCTGATATTCAGCTGGGAATGACTACAACAGTAAATAAACACAAGACATATATATACTCTATTAGCCACAACACAACCAGGCTTATATTTAATATGCCACAAATTAATCCCGCATAAAAACACCTAGGTGTTTGTTATGCTAGCTCCTAGCTACTAGCTACTAGCTCGAGCTAGTTATAGCTCGAGCGGGTAATATGGACGGGATCCCGTATATATAACCCGCCAATACAATTCAAACACCTGCATAACACACACACTCACTCAGCCCAAACAACCGTTCACCTAACCCAAGGTTCATAAAGCTTATATATTTAATCAAAGTTACGTACATGACACGCACGTACGGGCAAGCAATCAAATGTTTGGAAGCGTGCGGGTGGGACCTGATATTCAGCTGGGAATGACTACAACAATAAATAAACACAAGACATATATATACTCTATTAGCCACAACACAACCAGGCTTATATTTAATATGCCACAAATTAATCCTAATGCTAGCTCCTAGCTCCTAGCTACTAGCTCGAGCTAGTTATAGCAAGCGATCAAATGTTTGGAAGCGCAGCTGTGTACTCACGTTATCGCAACTGTGTATCCAAATCAAAGTCCTCCTGGTAAGAGTCTCTGTTGTCCGAGTTCTTCCATCTTGACTGCATCTTTCGGGAATGTAAACAAAGAAGCGCCGGCTGTGTACGTGTTGTTGCTGACTTCCCTCGCAAAATAGACACTTCGCACCGACAACTTTCTTCTTTGCTTGCTCAGCTTCTTTCTCCATAATGCAATGAACAAATTGCAACAGATTCACCAACACAGATGTCCAGAATACTGTGGAATAATGAGATGAAAACAGAGCTATTTCGTATTGACTTCAATGGTGTCCGAATACTTCCGTTTCAATGATTGACGTCACGCGCATACGTCAACCCTCAGAGGCGTTTCGAACCGGAAGTTTAGCGGGAAATTTAAAATTGCACTTTATAAGTTAACCCGGCCGTATTGGCATGTGTTGCAATGTTAAGATTTCATCATTGATATATAAACTATCAGACTGCGTGGTCGGTAGTAGTGGCTTTCAGTAGGCCTTTAATGCGGTAAATTCACACTTGCAATTAGCTAATCACAAGTCCTCGGTTAAAGTCAGGCAGCAGTTAACGGTACATTTCTTTGACGTGACCAACAAGCAAATATTGCTGCCACCACAACGTCACCACAACTGGCAGCTGCTGCTACCACTACAGAAAAAAGAAAACAAATTTTCAGATTAAACAGTCTTGTAAACCAATTCAAATTCACTAGAGAATAACCGCAATGAAAAAGGGAGAGCAGTCCGGGGAGAACATGCAAACTCCACAGAGAAAGACCCCAAGCAGGGCTCGAACCCAGGACCTGCATATTGTGAGGCACAAGCACTGACCCCTGGCCCACTCAGCACTGTGGGCCAGTGGTTGGGTCGAGGGGGAGGAGTTGCAGCCCCGCTTTACCTTGTATCTCTTGCTTGGTATAAATGCTATAAACTATTTGTTTGCCTAACAGAATTGCTGTTGCGACATCCAGTGGACACATTTAGAACAGCAGTTTCTTTAATTTACAAATGCAGCTCAATTTTACACTTAGCAAACTCATCTCGCGGGCCGGATTGAACCTCTTCAGGCCCGCGGGCCGCATGTTTGGCTTAGAGGATCGGCTTAGAGGATCAAATCGTATAGTTCTAAATAAACTTATATTGTCCCTGAATTGTATCAGCAACATTAAATTAGAATTCTAATCAAATAATTTTTAAAACGAATCGTTACACCCCAAATGTAAGGTATATAAACAGTAGGAGTACAACGATTCGTTTACATTTTCGACAATAAAATTTGTCGACATAGTCGGGATGTCATCATTCGTGTTTTTCCGTATCAATATTGCCGGTGAAAACATGTAAAGTGTGGAAATACTTCCTCCTATTCTTGTTAAGAATATGAATGCCTTACTCATTTTGCAAATCAGATCTTGTTTTTATGACACTATATGATACGGGAGCATTTAAAGCGGGGGAATGTCGACATATGAAGAATGCGATCTCAACTCGGTAAGATTGTTAGCTTGTACCTGGTTAGCTAGCTAACAAGTTTGAGTTGTTTGAAAAATAACTATCATCTTAGCTAAAGTCTGCCAGCTACACTTTGTCTAAATCAATTAAAGTACTTTTTAAAGCAGCGTCAATTTGCAATACAATGAAGAAAGGCACAATAACAAACGTCAATTACACGTGAGCACACACGCACACAAACACGCACACTAAACATTAGGCACAAATGCGCCTGTATCATAAGATTAAACCTACAATCTATTAGATAGCTACCATATTTTCCGTACTGTAAGGCGCACTTAAAATCTTTTTTTTTTCTCAAAACTCGACAGTGCACCTTATAACCTGGTGCGCCTAATGTACGTAATATTTCTGGTTTTGATGATAGCGCAAAAACATACCGGTGTAGTGAGTTTACATTATTCACCCAAGGAACTTTCATTATTAGAGAGTTCCGGTCGGACGGTTTTTCACGGGACACATTTGTTGTTGTTTCCAGATTGATTGATTGAAACTTTTATTAGTAGATTGCACAGTACAATTGACCACTAAATGGTAACACCCAAATAAGTTTTTCAACTTGTTTAAGTCGGGGTCCACGTTAATCAATTCATGGTAGAATGAGGAGCTGCCGCTCAGTTATGGATTTAAGTAAAGTCTGAATGTCATTAAAACAGTTAGGTCCGAAGGTGAGCCACGTAAATAAGACCGCCCCCAAAACGGCGCATCCGGAAGCGACGGTCAGAATGAAGATTATCTGTAAAACATAATCTATGCAACATTTTGACCAAAGAACCACCATTACATGTTGTAGACTACAAGGAAGTGTTTTCAATTTAGAAAAAAATAATAATAATATGACTCCTTTAATGCACCTTATAATCCAGTGCGCCTTATATATGAAAAAAGATCGAAAATAGACCATTCATCGGCAGTGCGCCTTATAATCCGGTGCGCCCTATGGCCCGGAAAATACGGTAAATTAAACATTGATAAAATTATATGCATTGAGTCAATTCGAGTTCTAAGAATTCTAGGAGTTAATCCATCCATCCATCCATCTTCTTCCGCTTATCCGAGGTCGGGTCGCGGGGGCAGCAGCCTAAGCAGGGAAGCCCAGACTTCCCTCTCCCCAGCCACTTCGTCCAGCTCCTCCCGGGGGATCCCGAGGCGTTCCCAGGCCAGCCGGGAGAGATAGTCTTCCACACGTGTCCTGGGTCTTCCCCGTGGCCTCCTACCAGTCGGACATGCCTGAAACACCTCCTGCCCGAACCACCTCATCTGGCTCCTCTCGATGTGGAGGAGCAGCGGCTTTACTTTGAGCTCCGTCCGGATGACAGAGCTTCTCACCCTATCTCTAAGGGAGAGCCCCGCCACCCGGCGGAGGAAACTCATTTCGGCCGCTTGTACCCGTGATCTTGTCCTTTCGGTCATGACCCAAAGCTCATGAGTATAGGTGAGGATGTAAATGTAAAAAATTCTAGGAGTTAATCAATAATCGATAAAATATATTTTTAAACACATCCTCACTAAATGCTTGTTTGTTTTTTTAGCAAATTAGTTTTGTTGTTTTATTGTTTGTTGTTATTGCTGGTATTTTAAATGTTCCTTCTTTTACATTAAAAATATGCTTGTTTTATTTTGCACTTTGCACTTGTCCTTACTTTTAAATAGACAAAAGTGTAAGTTATTTAAATTTGTGTAACAGCCTAATGAGCAGCGTGGTTACAGTATAAATAAATATTTATGAACAAATAAGTCATCTTTGTTGTTAGTAAGCACGTGCCTAAAAATATCTCAAGATGAATTTAAAAGTTGATGGCTAAATGATGAACAAAGCGTCTGTTTGTGTCATTCTCACCATTTCTGGGTTTAAATTGGACGTCAAAGTGGACCAACTTGTCGGAATACGTTCTTAGCCTTCTTCTGTCCAGGTGAGAGGCATGATTCATGATCAACAATAAAACTTCCAGGGAGCAAGGAAGTGAGGAAACAGCAGACCACTCGATGATTGTAAACATAGGGACACACGGTAGTAGTCACGTCACCGCTATAAATAGTTTGTCTGCGTTAGCACTTATAATAACAATATCACTAATACTTGGTTAATATGCAATACAAATTAAAATGGACTATTGTTAGCGGTTTTTGGATGGTTATTTCTTGGGTTTTATGGGCGGAATAGAGGACCTCCCATTGGCTCTGCTGTAAGCTGACTTTAATTTATGTTTATTTACGAGTTAGAATGCACAAACTCATCCGTCGTCATAATGATTGTGAATGATAAGCAAAATGTTTTAAAAAGTGCAGTCCCCCTTTAACAAAGAATACATTGGAGGCTAACTTGGTAGCTTGCTGGCTTGTATGCGCTTGTTTCCTGAGACCCTTATTTTGTTTCCGCAGGTAGGATGGAGCAGTATTTTTATTGCGAAGACAGAAACTGTAATGTCGGCCTTTACACTTTTGACGGCAGGTGTTTGGAAAGACAGTTTGAGTTGAAATATAAAGTGTTTCTCGCGTTCCTGACGGTCGTTTTTATTCTTCACACTATGCTCACACCAGCCAGCGGCCATCTCACAAAATTCTCGGTTGCCGTGTATGTCAATCAAGTGACGAAATTGAGATGTCATAGTGAAGATTGATAATAGGTCATTTTTAGGTCTATCTTTTTAATGCCTGGCAATCGACCGACAACCCCTCCGTGATCGACTGGTAGTTTACGATTGACCTATTGGTGACCCCTTGTTATAAATGAAATATCTGTTTGGGGTTGGTCAAATGCAATATGCATTGCCAAACACTATTTTTATATTCCATTGGAGGATTTAATTTATGACTGTTTTTTAACAAAAGTGTTTGACTTCTGCTTTTTTGTATGTGTCTGCAGGAAACTGACATTGCTCCTGCTTGTAACCATGTAAGTACATACATTAACTCATTTATCTTTACCTTGCAAAAGTATTTAACTGAATAAATGCATAAGCGTCACTGTTGCAATGTATTTTTTAATTGATACACACTTACCATCCACTAGGTACACCTTTTTGGGCCTCACATCGATAATTACGAAAACGTTAAATGATTCTGATACAAATCATTGATGAGGCCAGATTGATTACTCATTGTGTGCTGGAGGTGTGTTAGGGTGAACAAATCAAGGACTCCTACATCGTAGAAGATCCTAAACTTCCCCTGATTTCACTGGAGCTTACTGGGCAAACAAACATGGCGTCAATTTTTTCGTGAACTTTTCTTCTTCAGAAGAAGACATTCCACGTGCTGCCCGCACCAAATGCCCTGCAAATATTCCGCAAGGAAGGGAAAAAAACACCGGCTTCAACGCGACATGATTGCCACACTCCTGCACACACTAATAGATGTAAATAAGGACATAAGCTTAGGACTACCCTAAAGAGAAATGGGTTCCACCAAAAAAACATGATTAATCAGAATCAGAAATCAGAAATACTTTATTAATCCCTGAAGGGAAATTACAATTTTCAGCACAATCCCATTCAAGATCAGACAAACATTACAGGGAGACAGAACAGGATCGCTGATGGGTCTGCCAACTTCCGGCGTCCCTTACGAAAAAGGTGAGAAACAGGTAAACAATGGGAAGGGGGGGGAGGGGTCCAGACTGAGGCCAAGGGAAAAAACAACTCATAGCCATTGCACACAAGAGGGAAATATCAAACATCAAAGAACACAAAGGACATTAAAGACATTAAAAGAGCAGAGCTGATGCAACCAGACACTTCTACATACAGCTATGAATAAGAAGTACAAGAAATACATACACTGTGGTGGCCTCTGCGGTGTTCCACACCATCGTCTGCTGGGGTGGGGGGGAGCATGGCCAGAGACAGGAGCAGACCCAACAAAGCAACCAAGAGAGCCGACTCCACCCTCGGCCGCCCACCAACTCTCGGCCAGTGTCTAGTCCGCATGGATGAGCGAGGATGCGTTTTAAGGAGACTGAGATGTCCGATACCTGCTCATTCAGCCAAGACACTGTGAAGCTTGTCCGTCCCGGCGCTCAATGCCAGCTTCGCAGCCCTGTCTCTTCACCTGCATCTCCTCCAGTCTCTCCAAACGGACTCTGGTGTGGCAGACATAACACATGAAAATAAAAGGGAAACACAAAAGGATGACACAAGAGCACAGAGCTCCTGCCACCAGCAGCCACTACAGCTGCGCCATCTTGGAAAAAAAGTTATTTTGTTCTAATGTTCTTCTGTTTGCTAGGGCCTCTGTCAGTCATGGCTTCTGAGATTCATTTTTACTTTTCTACTTTATTCTCCATTATTCCCTCCTTCTTCTTTTCATCAGCTTCTTTGGAACTATAAACTTAATCTGACCACGGACCCAAAGTTTGAGTCAGTGGCTGTAGAGGTTTGCAAGAGCACCATCACTGAGGTGAGTGTCCCCCACACAGTCACCACACAGTGTTATATTCTGTAAAATATTTATGGCGCCAAAATGTGTGAAAAGGTGTTATTGGAGCTCTGCAAGAAAACAATTGCGCCACTTCATGGATGTCAAAAATGCTGCCTGGGGGGTCATTTGCAGGCCATTTTTTTGTGGCATGTGTCAATTCAACAACATTAATGGGTAAACAAAAGAACAAAAATGCATACTGTAATGTAAGTTTATGCTAATAAGTCAAAGGTTTTTGTAAAAATACATACAGATATAACTTCTGAGCAAGTTTTATTGGTTATGGCCCTTTTTATAAATGGAAAAAGGTCTAAATACCCCCAAGTATCTTTACAACATTTTGTGGAAAATGTTTTTGATACCGCTGCTCAGTATAGTTAACATGGACACCAATTCTTTGTGTTTCTTCTCTCTGACAAACTACTGTGTTTTAACAAATTTCCTTGACTAATTGACTAACTCATACACCTGTGAATATTATTATTCATCCAGATCATTATATTTTCAGGACATTAGATCCATCGTTAAGTTTGTCTTAGAAAACATGTTGCCTCTCATCAATCTCATAAATGAGATAGGGCAGCTCTACTTTGACTCTAGTCTGACTTCAGCATGAACTAAGTTCATGCTCCATCCTAGAAAGACTACACCTGTCATTGAGCATGAACCTAAGCATGAATTGATAGGACTAGAGAGGACAACCCTAGTCTGACTATCTAGAAATGTCAAGACAATTCTCTTCAACCTGAACAGGGATTAAGTAATCTATGGGGACAATTGTCAGTGCATTGAATCGATCCCATCTGGACTGCTCAGGTTGTCTAAGAAGACATTGTGTCTCTTATCGATAGGGCAACCCTCGTCTGACTATCTCATCCTTTCAGTTAATACTTAAGTTCATGCTCAACGACTAGATAGCAGAGCTCTAGTCAGACTAAGGTCAAAGTCATCAGTTCATTAACAACTCTAGTCAGACTAGGACAACCCGAGTGAGACTAGACCTGTCCTATCTATGAGAGGTTAAAGGTCTTCTTTGACAACCCAAACAGTCCGGATGGGATCAATTCAATACACTGAGAATTGTGCCCATGTTTTACAGTACTTCACTGCTGTTCAGGGTGAAGTGAATTGGCTTAAAACAGTTATTTAATATGCTGTTGTTTTCTTCACTGAATGATGTAATATTTACGAAAGTATGCAGTTTGTCTTGAGGGAAACGTTCAGTACTTTCCAAACTTAGTCTTTCTTTCACTTTTCTCCTCATGTTTAATATCTAAAGCTGAAGGAGTGCAATGAAGAGGAGCGTGGGAGGGGCTATCTTGTGTCGTGTCTTGTAGATCACCGTGGCAACATCAGCGAGTACCAGTGCAACCAGTACATCACCAAGATGACCAGTATTATTTTTAGTGACTACAGACTGATATGTGGATTCATGGACAAATGCAAAGAAGACATCAATAACCTACGCTGTGGCAGCATCAATATAGGACACAAGGTGACCTGTACAGAAGATCTTAAAGCCGAGCTTTGGTGTTGATTTGAATGCTATTATTGAGTCTTGTTTCCTGTTGTTGCAACTTCAGGACATCCACTCGCAGGGGGAAGTAATTGCTTGCCTGGAAAAGGCACTTGTTGGGGAGGCGGAGCAACAAAAGGGAGTTCATCCAATCAAAGAGGAGTGTCAAAGAGCCATTCTGCGGGTGGCAGAGCTGTCATCAGATGACTTTCACCTCGATCGACATCTCTACTTCTCCTGCCGAGATGACCGCGAGAGATTCTGCCAGAATGTAAGAAGTGTTTCTTAACAATTGACAGTACCAATGAATATTCTAATTAATCCTAGGTTATTGTATTCTCAGGGCATTAAATAGAGCGCAACCAGACTTTTCAGGTTGTTTTAGAAGACCGGTTCACGGTCACAAACAGACTAGACTGTTCTAATTGAGCATAAACTGACAAAGCTTGCTCGGATGAGAGGTGAAACATCTTCTGAGACAATCTGAACAGATCAGTTGCGATGGATTTACCTTGAGAAAACAATCGACAGTTTATCACTGACAAATTAAAATGTTTAAACCCTGGTTATTTTAGATCCATAATCACTTGAAATTATGTCTAACTCAATTAGTTATCGGTCTATGTCAGCCAAAAACTACACTGATTTTAACAAATATCAACTCTATATCAGACCCTCCCAACAATTATCCATTTTGACTATTAAATACTTTTGTACGCTTCACTGCTCTCCAGTTGCGAGGTACAAGTCTGTTTTGTGCTCTCCAAAACCATAACAACCATGTTCAAAATTATTGTGTTCAGACTAATCTTTTTGTGTAAGAAAGGTGTCTTACCTGCTGACAACCTTAACATCCATGTTGCTACAATAAATCACAAGGAAAATCATATTTACCTTGTGTCTGCAAATATTTGTGGCATTTTTTCAGAATGATAAACGAGCAGTAGCTTTACCTTACAGTCACCACTAGCGTTAGCACAAACAAACAGTGTGAGGCTTCATCGGTGGTGCCTTCTCCTTCACTGTAATATAAGTCCGCTCTGGCATATTTTTCCAAAAAAGTCCTGTCTCATCACAATTAAAGACTTGCTGCAGTAAAAATACCCCTTCTCCGATAAAATCTTTGATGTGCTTGATGAACTCCTCCGCAGCAGCTTCGTCGGAGCTACCAACCCGGCGATACCGCACCACACCACACCACTGTGAATGCCCTGGTCCTCTTTTTAAATCACTCATTGCTCACTTTAAATTGTTCTTCTGTGCTGGTTCCAGCATGGTCACCTCTGGACATCAAGTCGCCATATAATTGGCGAGCCTTCTCACAAATGCTATCACCTGCTAGCTGCTTTTCATCTATCCACACGAGCAACAGTTCTTCAACCTGGTTTTGCACTTTTTCTCCATCTTTGCAAATATATTTGACCCCTTTGGCAAAGTCAGCAACCATATAAACATCCTTTTTGTTTACAATGGTTGCAATTGTGGACATGTTTCTTCCATATTTGCTGGCCAAATCAAAAATTGCGTGCGCCACTGCAGTACCCCTCCGTGGGAGCAGGAGCAGGAGTAGTCGTCGCCTTGGTCTCTGACGCCTTCTCTAGTGGGTGAGATGACGTCATCATTAGGCAGCGGCGTAATGTCAACAGCGCGGGTCTCCCTCTGGCTCACAGCCCAGTCGGAAAATTGTTTGGCACAAACATGAATGGAATTACCAAACCTCAGAGGGGAAGACTGGGCTGCTTTTGGCGTGCTGCTGTCCGGAGGAGGAGTCTTCGGGAGCGACGCGTCCTGACGGCGATGCGAAGACTCCTTGCTGTCCGATGCAAAAGAAAGAGAAGCTGGCTTCTTTCTGTCACGATCGGGGCGCATGATGATGCGGGTATTGTTCTCCCAAGATGCAAAGGACAAATCCGGACAGGACTTGCAGGTAACAACTTGATTTAATAATAAAACAACACAAAACAGGTACAAAAACAGAAAACAAACCGACAGAATAAAGTGCCGATCGCACCGGAAGCTAAGGCTAACACTTAGCACAGACTGTGACAACTAGCAGGGGCTAAGAGACAAGAACAAACTTACGTGGCAGTCGCGTGATGCAAATACAAAGAAGCCAGACCGACTCACTGGCAAGGCAGGCTTAAATAATGTCAGTGATGACTAACAGGTGCGCGTCCGGAAACACACGCGGCAGGTGAAAACAATAAGCAGCCATGGCAACAAACTCAGGTGCACAAACAGGCACTCAAGGAGTCCAAAACTAACAGAAAACACAAATGCCTCGAAAACGTAAACAGAAATATGATACGGGCAGCGGATCATAACAGAAATGATCGTAAAACCGTACTTTGATAAACTCATGGATCTTTGATACTTCTCATTTTCTGGGAAATCAACCTAGCATGCTAATTGCAAGCTAGCTTAAATGCTAACAAGAATACAAGACACATTAGGTATTTCCCTATAACAAACGTCAACTTGTATAAACAAATTGCTGTCTGATTAACTAAACTATTCAGTTGTGGACATTGAACCTACAGGTGTGCTCTCTTAGGACAGAGCCTTCCAGAAAAACATGAAGATTCATAAAAGATCTGTCTACAACAGGAAATGAACCCGCGCAACGACACATAAACTGGATGTGCAAATCTGATTTTCTCATTAAGATCCAAATACCACAAACAAACAGCGTGTGCAAACAATCAGATTGCAGTTTTGCCAATTCCTCAGTAAGGAAAGTAGCTATTGGCTGTCCTAAAAGTCGCTAGAAGCGGCTAGATGACTTTGCCTCATTTCCTTAATTTGTTGCAATGGACGCTGAATGAGAGATACATAAGTGATTTAAAAAAAATTGCCAAGTATGATTAGCACAGCAAATTATAACTTTTTTGTGTTGATTCATATTTTTTTTATACATTGTGTTCTGCATTGTTAAATGTTAGATAAAAAGTTTAGTTTGATCAAAAGAATGGAGGGTTGTGATGTTCACTAACAAACCAAATCTAATTACTGGCTAATTAACATGAACGATGGAATTGGAACATTGCAGTGATTTATATTAGCTCGACATGACAGTGAAGAAATCTCGCTCTGTAAACCACGGCGGAAAAAAGTGGCATCTTTGCAAATGCGCATGACCTAGCTATAGCTAGATGTTAAACTTTTGTCACAGAGAGACACACACACACATACGAAGTGAGCAAGTGACTGACGCTGTGTACATTAGGCAAACAAATTCACTGTGTCACCGTAAAGAAACATTTACATTTAAAATTCCAGTCGAAATTGACGGCTCAGAACTTGGGAATTCCACTGTCACTGCTTATTAAGGACAGTGACTGCAGCGTGCTTTCTCCTCAGTCTCCATGATACACAAAAAATTCTCCAATAGCACCAGAAAAAGTCGCTAGATTTGTCGCTAGAAGCTGTTTACAAAAAGTCGCCAGATTTAGTGTCAAAGTCGCCAAGTTGGCAACATTGTAATATTGCCTATACTCAGTGACGGGCCGTGTGTTTCCCATCTAGGTCTTCAGTGACGTCCGACTTTAATTATTACTTCTCAAAATACCATAATTTATGTCACCACATGACCATTGTTGGAGAAATACTATACAGAAACACATTTACTGCGCATTGAACCACATTTACAGTCTACAAAACGGGTTATTTTCTGGCACATTTAAAAATCAATAAAACCGCATTAGCAACTAAAACATATGTTATGTGGTACTGTCAAAATTAAAATTGCAAAAAACATATTAAACGTGAAAAAATAAAGAAATAAAATATTTGAACTCACAATTTGTAGAATCCATTCGACGCTCGTTGTGTGGCGGGCATTTCCCCATTTCATCGCCGGGACAGTTGAGCTAGCTTCCGGGGTTGGCCGACATCATTTAAATATCCTTCTTGAAAATGGCCTTACAAATATATGTGTTGTCTTGTCTAATCATAAAAGACGCAGACGAGGCGTGTTGGCTGAGTTCTTTAAAGTTTACTCCACAGCGTGCTCATCAAAAACTTCCAGCTGCCGGCATGGCTACATTCAACAACCTAAACGGGGCTACTGCGCATGCTCTTCACTACTGTGGCATGCTGGGTAATGCAGTTCTTATGTTACCTAGCTCATAACATCATTATATATATCTGCCTTAGGCCAACTAGAAGGCCTTACTGACAACAACTTGTGATCTGATTGGCTATCGAAACTGTCTTTCAAATATTTGTGTCCATTGCAGATTGACAGTGCTTAGACACCTGCATTATTGATTCTGAAGGCCTCTGGCAGATTTGGTACATCATGGCAACATAAGCTATCTGAATTCTAATTGGATAAAAACTCTATAACCTAAAAACAACAGCGCTGGAAGGAGCATAATATGACAAGAAGAGAATATGAATACTTTTAGATATTTAGGGAAAGCTAATTAAAAATTACTTTTATATTTAATTATGATCATGATTTCTGGTTATGTTAGGTCAGCAGAGAAGGCCTTGCTGGCCCTGACGGCACACCACTGCCTGTTCTGTTAGCGGGTGTGTTGCGTGTGATCTATTAACACTGCGTGTGCAATTGAAGAGCGGTGCAGACCACCTTATTTAAATAGGTTTTTGTATGTACTATATGGGGCTTTCACTACGAAGACAGTCCATCATTTAATGCACATCATGTTATCATGCTCCTACCTGTCCGACTCCTATGTTTTAAATATGCAGCAGACATGTACCACTGTTTATGGGCAATTTAGAAGCACTCCTTCGGTGTTTCTAAATTGAAACCCCTGCGGTCATGCGAGAGTCTGTGGCATCGACTGCAAATGTGAAGAAGACTATGCAAGAAAATGCATTATTCATGAAGTTTTTTTCACAAGCGAGATATGTTAATAATATAGATTCTATAAAACTTATGTAATTAAAAAAAACGCCTGCAGACACAGAAACACATCAGTTGAATTTGTTTTAATCAGTCCCCTAAGTCAATCAGCCAGCAGCTGTAAAATTATACAATGATATTGCTGAATAGACAATACGTATGATATTTTTATTTTTGACAGTCCATATATGTTGATAAACACACGTAGGATGGAGCTGCTGCACAATTGCGTCCTTTCTCACAACCGTGTGTGTGACTGTGTCAGTTTGCATGTATTTTTCAGACATGCTAAATAAAGATGCAAAATAGCCTTCCCAGTTGAATTTTATTTTTGATAAATCAAACTGTGTGCAGAATAATTTGCATCTTCTCCTCCCAGTATTTTGGGCGTTCTGATGATCAGCATATACAGTATTCTGCCTATTCATGAAGACAGAGATGCTGAATGGATTGCGCTCCTTATCCTGCTCACAAAAGACATACAATTTTCTTTGCACAAGTTTAGTGGATAATATTTGCGTGTGCTTTTAAGTTTGCACATGTTTTAGTACACTACATGCAATCATTTAGTAGAGCAGGCCCTAAAAGACAGTACAACCTTTTAAAAATTAAAACCAAAGAGGTTTTAAAACACTTGAATAAAATTTACATGGCTCTTAGGACGCCAGAACAATATTTGATGTTTCTTCTGACAATGAAAATATATTGTGTATTGTATATTGGGTGTCTGTTTATTTTCTTTATTTAACAATTTATTTTGTGTATAGTTACGTTTTGAGCACATTCAACAATATCGTATTATAAAATCCCTAAAACGGTCAAATAAATACATAATGTCATTAGTATTAAGATAATAATAAATAATAACACACTAACATGTGTCTGCAATCACAATAAAAGCAAGACTACTGCAGTATAATAGATAAATCAATGAGCAACCAAATAAACCAAAAATGCATAAATAATGAGATATTGTTCCACAATTGAGCTACAAAGGCTTTGCAGCGTCATCTGTGACATATAACCAACATTATCAGTAATCAACATCACACTTTTCATATACTGTAAATACAATGTTTAAAACAATTGTGTACCATTGTACAGATACTGTATATTTATTTTGTGTGAAACATACTGAATGCATTATAAAATGATGGAATCACTCCAGGAGCAGTGTTTCCCAATTTTCATTGAGCGAAAACACATATTTTACATGAGAAAATGTCACTGCACACCACCAGCAAAAATGTCACAAAAAGTATACACAGTACATTGAAACACAGGTTACTTATGCACCTTGTGCCATTTGGTGGAAAAAACATTTAATTGTTCTGCCTTTCATTTTATGTCACTGTTATAAGTAGATGAACATCATTTGCTGGCAATGATTAATAATATTTAGACCAATTAAGTAACATTTTTTAATTTCCTGCAGCACTTCTGATGATCTCTTATGGCCCACTAATCTGCCTCAGCATAGTGGTTTGGAAGTACTGTTGTTTAGTCTGTCAAGGCAATAGCCCAGAAAGGCAACATATGATGTTTTATACTGTCCAAAATGATCATCCCACTTCCATTGTCTGTCCTCTAGATCCAAGCAGGAGAAGGGAAAGTCTATAAGTGTCTGTTCAACCACAAGTTTGAAGAGGCCATGTCAGAAAAGGTGCGCCCATCTCAACTCCCATTGCTCGTTCATTTTGGCCCATGGTTGTGCTTTGACATTCACAGAAAATATTTTTCTTTTTCCCTCTAAAGTGCAGAGACGCACTAACTACCCGCCAGAAGCTGATCTCTCAAGACTATAGGGTCAGTTACTCTCTTGCTAAAGCCTGTAAGCTGGACCTCAAGAAGCATCGCTGCAGCCTGGACAGCAACCTGCCACGAGCTCGCGAGGCCCGACTCTCATACCTGCTACTGTGTTTGGAGGCCGCCGTGCACAGAGGTGGGCTTTAACAACTCAGATTACCTCAATGACTGAGCTTAAAGGGTACCTGCACTTTTTATGGAATTTTGCCTATCGTTCACAATCATTATAAGAGACAACAAGACAAACATTTGATTTGATTTTTTTCGCTTTCTAACATAAAAATTGGCTCGTTCTTGGTGACTAGCAATGCAGCTAGTGGGAGAAATCAATTCTACCCCTAAATCACTTTAAAAATGCATTAAAAAACCGTCAACAATGCTTCCTTTATCTTCCGTAACTTGGATAATAACCAAGCTGTAGCGACATTGTTATTGTAAGAGCAAACACTGAGGAACTATTAAAGGCCTACTGAAACCCACTACTACCGACCACGCAGTCTGATAGTTTATATATCAATGATGAAATCTTAACATTATAACACATGCCAATACGGCCGGGTTAACTTATAAAGTGACATTTTAAATTTGCCGCTAAACTTCCGGTTCGAAACGCCTCTGAGGATGACGTATGCACGTGACGTAGACCGGCGAACACGGGTATGCCTTCCACATTGAAGCCAATACGAAAAAGCTCTGTTTTCATTTCATAATTCCACAGTATTCTGGACATCTGTGTTCGTGAATCTGTTTCAATCATGTTCATTGCATTATGGAGAAGGAAGCCGAGCAAGCAAAGAAGAAAGTTGTCGGTGCGAAATGGACGTATTTTTCGAACGTAGTCAGCCACAACAGTACACAGCCGGCGCTTCTTTGTTTACATTCCCGAAAGATGCAGTCAAGATGGAAAAACTCGGATAACAGAGACTCTAACCAGGAGGACTTTTGACTTGGATACACAGACGCCTGTAGAGAACTGGGACAACACAGACTCTTACCAGGATTACTTTGATTTGGATGACAAAGACGCAGACGTGCTACTGTGAGTATGCAGCTTTGGCTTTTTTTGCGTATGTACGTAACTTTTTTAAAATATATAAGCTTTATGAACCTTGGGTTAGGTGAACGGTCTTTTGGGCTGAGTGATTGTGTGTGTTGATCATGTGTTTGAATTGTATTGGCGTGTTCTATGGAGCTAGGAGCTAGCAGAGGAGCTAAGAGCTAGCATAACACGTACCGTACCGTACGTGCGCGTCACGTACGTAACTTTTTAAAAATATATAAGCTTTATGAACCTTGGGTTAGGTGAACGGTCTTTTGGGCTGAGTGATTGTGTGTGTTGATCAGGTGTTTGAATTGTATTGGCGTGTTCTATGGAGCTAGGAGCTAGCAGAGGAGCTAGGAGCTGGCATAACAAACACGCAGGTGTTATTATGCAGGATTAATTTGTGGCATATTAAATATAAGCCTGGTTGTGTTGTGGCTAATAGAGTATATATATGTCTTGTGTTTATTTACTGTTGTAGTCATTCCCAGCTGAATATCAGTTACCGTGAGTATGCAGCCTTGGCTGCTAAACATTCGATAACTTGACCGTATGTGCGCGTCACGTACGTAACTTTTTAAAAATATATAAGCTTTATGAACCTTGGGTTAGGTAAACGGTCTTTTGGGCTGAGTGATTGTGTGTGTTGATCAGGTGTTTGAATTGTATTGGCGTGTTCTATGGAGCTAGGAGCTAGCAGAGGAGCTAGGAGCTAGCATAACAAACACTGTACTGGCTTCATGAAACCTTTTCACTTTCCAGTTAGTTAAACACCCCCACACAAGAAGTCGCAGACGTCAGGATGAGTTGGACCCGTTTTTATATGGCAGGTGTGAAACTATAACAAACAGATACAGTATAGGTGCATCAGTATACACAAATAATGCAGCAATTGTTAATTAAAGCTTAGCATAAATCATATACTGTCTCATTACGTTGATATGAGCCAAAATAATGCATTCAAAATAAGACTTGTAAATAGTTCCTTAAACATTAAATGAACTACTTAAATGTACTACTTTCTAACATATATTCCATCTAAACATCATTTTTTATTGCAATACTCACAGGGAATGCTTTTATGAACTCTAACACAGCTGCAGAACAGAACAACATGCCGTCTCCGTGGTCTGAATCACATTACATCATCATCTCTGCGCAGCATGGCCAGGACACTCACTTCCTGATTCTCTTAAAGAGCCAGTGCACACAATACCAATGGCAGAGCCAGAACACTCCCCGTCTGGCATCCTATGGATACCACAAATAAACAAACTTAAACATCACCGGATAACAGAAAAACCAATTCTGATATGGGTCTAAAATAAGTCTTGACAGTCCCTTGGTTAGCGACTCTAACCTCAACCTTTCTCACGGTTCCATCGACACTGGGAACTGTCTTTGCAATGACGCCCATTGGCCACTCATTTCTTCTTGTTTGTTCGTCCTTAAGGAGTACTACATCCCCTTCTTTAATGTCAGTCCTTTTGTGGTGCCATTTCTGACGAGATTGGAGGCTGCTGAGATACTCCTTTTGCCACCTGCTCCAGAAGTTGTCTGCGAGGAACTGAACACGCTTCCAGTGGCTCTTCAGCATCTCCTTCTGGTCGATGTTGTCACAGATTGGAGGAACAGCATGCGTTTTTTGTGTGAGCAGCATAGCAGGGCTTAGAATGAAAGGATGTTCTGGGTCTGATGAGACTGGTATTAGCGGGCGGGCATTCATTATGGCCGTGACTTCTGCAAGAAATGTAGTCAGTATTTCATGGGTAAGTTGGGCACGACCAGCTTGCAGCAACATGTTGTCCAGAATGCGCCTCGCCAGGCCGATCATACGTTCCCATACTCCACCCATATGGGATGAATGGGGTGGGTTGAATACCCATGTACACTTGTGTTCCTGTAAATATTGTTGCACTTTGTTCTCGTCTGGCACTGACGTTGTGATCTCTTTGTGAGCACCAATAAAATTAGTGCCACAGTCGGAGCGCAGCTGTTTAGCAGGACCTCTCAGCGCAAAAAAGCGCCTCAGTGCATTGATAAAACTTGATGAGCTCATCTCCTCCACAACTTCAATGTGAACAGCCCTTGTGCACAAGCAGGTAAAGAGTACTGCCCACCGTTTGCTGTTAGCCTGTCCTCCTCTTGTACGCCTTGTGAATACTTCCCATGGGCCAAAAATGTCCAAGCCCACATAAGAAAAGGGGGGCTCTAGCCGAAGTCGGTCTACTGGCAGGTCACTCATTATTTGCTCCTCAAACTTTCCTCTCAGTTTCTTGCATGTAACACACTTGTTTATAACTTTGCCAATGCACCTTTTTGCACCTACAATCCACAGGCCACTTTCTCTGACCGCCCCTTCGGTAAAGTGTCTCCCTTGGTGGTTAACCTTTTCATGGTGATGTCGCACAAGGAGGGTGGTTATGTAGTTGGTGCCTGGTAATATAATTGGATTCATTTCTTTTGCTTCTAAGCCTGAGCGAATAATGCGACCACCGACTCTCAATAGGCTGTCATTTCCAATGATGGGGTTAAGCTTTATGAGCGGGCTGTATTTGGAAAGATTTTGTTTTGCTGAAATGCATTTGATCTCATCTGCATACGTTTCTTGCTGAACATTTTTCATCATAATGTTCTCAGCTTGCTCTAACAGTTCACATGTAATGGCTGTTTTACAGATATGCCAACCATTACAGTCTTTGTTTGTTTTGGAAGAGGAGAAGCATTGTGCTACGTGAATCAGGTTTGCTACAGTTCTTTTCAGTGATTTCCATGAGGAAAAGCGTTCCCAGCGTTTTGTGTCTAACACGGTTTTTGTAGTGTTTGTGCAGAGGGTTCTTACCTCTGGGCGCACCTCTGCATCACTGTCTGGCTCCAGTAGCTCATACAGATGTTGCTCTGGCTGGATGTCTGAAGAGCACTGTAGGAAGGCCGGCCCTGTGAACCATGACGTTTTCTGCAACTCTGAAGCTGGGACAGCGCGTGAGCCGTGGTCAGCAGGATTTTGATCCGTTGCGACGAAGTGCCATTGCTCAGGTGTTGTTGACTCTCTGATGCGTCGAACACGGTTGTTTACATAGACGTAGAAGCGCCTTGACTGGTTGTTGATATAGCCCAGGACCACCTTGCTATCTGTGTAGAAGCCAATTTTGTCTATTTGATGGTCAATCTCATCGCTTATCACTTCTGCCATTTCCACAGCCATAACTGCGGCACAGAGTTCAAGCCTGGGGACTGTAAGCTCCGGCTGGGGGGTGAGTCGTGCCTTACCCAGAACAAAGCCAACTTCTGTTGTGCCATCAGCAGCGGTAACTTTAATATAAGCAACTGCACATATTGCTTTCATAGATGCGTCCGAAAAGATGCATAGTTCTACACATTTGGCTTGAGAAAGTGGGATGTTAGAGTATGTGCGCGGCATTTGGAGGTTACTGAGGCATTGTAGGGACTGCTGCCATTCTACCCATTTCCCTCTCATGTCCTCGGGCAGGGCTGAATCCCACTCTGTAGTGTGCAGCGAAAGTTCTCTCAAAAGGAGTCGTCCTTGGATGATGACTGGAGACAGAAACCCTAGCGGGTCAAATACACTGTTTACTGTTGAAAGGACCCCTCTGCGTGTGTAGGGTTTATCTGTATGGGGGATGTGAAAGGTGAAATAGTCTGACATTATGTTCCATTTTATGCCAAGGCTTCGCTGATCAGGAAGGTCGTCCTTGAACAGGTCCAAATCCTGGAGATCTTTGGCACGGTCCTCCACTGGAAAAGCATCCATCACCTCAACTTTGTTGGAGGCTATTTTGAGGAGCCGGAGATTTGAGGCTGCTAGCATTTCTTGTGTTCTTTTGACAAGATTGATGGCGCCTTGCTCAGTGGGAACAGACTTTAAGGCATCATCCACATAAAAGTCTCTTTCAACAAACTGACGCACATCTGCCCCGTATTTTTCCTCTCCTTGTTGTGCAGCTCTTCTTAGCCCATAGGTTGCTACTGCAGGGGAGGGGCTATTGCCAAAAACATGGACGCACATTCTGTAGTCCACTATGTCATTTTTGGGGTTGTTGTCTTTGTGCCACACAAATCTTAAAACATCTCTACAGTCCTCTCTTACTAGAAAGCAGTAAAACATCTGCTGAATGTCTGCGGTTATTGCAACTTTATGCTTCCTAAACCTCACCAGTACACCCAATAGACTGTTGTTTAGGTTAGGCCCTGAGAGTAACGCATCATTAAGTGACATACCTTCAAACTGTGCGCTGGAGTCAAATACCACTCTTATCTGCGATTTTTTCTGTGGATGGTAGACTCCGAAAAAGGGCAAATACCAATACTCTTTGTTTTTCTGTACTGGGGGTGCAAGCTCAGCATGTCCATTGTCCTTCATCTTTTGCATAAAGTCTGTGAGGTGGGACTGCATTTCTGGGTTTTTTATGAGTGTGCGTTGCAGTGACTTGAGGCGACTAACTGCATACTGGCGGTTGTTTGGTAGTATCTTCCTTGGCTCACGAAAAGGTAGTGGGGCCACCCAGCTCTTTGACTCATTTTGTGTGAACTCATTGTCCATAATTTTGAGGAATAACAGATCCTCCATCGAAGGTGCAAGCTTGTTGTCATTTTTAGTCTGACAGAAAACATCTCTTCCAAAGCTTACGTTGCTTGCATTTTCTTTCATTTTTGTGCTACTGAGAGCTAGCTGTCGATCTGGAAGATTAGTCTCTGATTTGATAGTGAAGTGATTTTCACAAGGAGGAAAATGAGTGGGCCTCCCATTTGCTAGAACGTGAGTCTTTAAACTGGTGACCTCTGAAGGCTTATGAGTGCTGCCCAAGCAAACTTCTCCCACTATCACCCAGCCTAGATCCAGCCTCTGTGCATATGGTGCATTGTGTGTTCCATTGATTTGACTGCGCACTTTATGGACTCTTAGAATGTCTCTTCCGAGTAATAGAAAAATCTCAGCACTGTCATCTAGAGGTGGTATTTTGTGTGCAATACGTTCGAGATGAGGATGACCTTGTGCAGCGGCTGGAGTGGGAATTTCCTCTCTTTTGTTTGGTATCATGTTACACTCGATCAACATTGGTAGCTGTATTGCAGTGGCGCCATCTATGGACTCTATGACGTAACCAGAGGCTCTGCGGCCAGCTGTGAGACCTACACCAGAACAGGTCTGCAGAGTGTATGGCGCTGCAAGGCTGTTAACTTTGAACATATCGAAAAACTCAGAGCGTGCCAAAGACAAGTTACTCTGGTCGTCCAACATGGCGTACATTCTTTTGCTCTTGCTGCGGTCATTAGCTGGGTAAACACTGACCAGGCATATTTTAGAACATGACTTTCCTAAAAAGCCCTCCCCACATACCTCAGTGCAACTTGCAACGACTGTTTCCTCCTGCCCATCTTCTTGCTCCCCGCCGTGATATGCTGGAGGTAAGGAAGACCTGAGAGGAAGGGAAGGTGAGTCTGGATGCAAGGCAGAAGGGTGCCTATCAGAGTCACATTCAGAACATTTAACTGCTGCTTCACAGTTACGAGCCACATGTCTGGTAGATGCACAGCACTTGTAACATATATTATGTTGCTTTAACAGTCTCTTCCTTTCTTGTAGAGGTTTTTCCTTAAAACTTCTACAATGCTGTAGTGCATGAGGTCTGTTATGTACAGGGCACCATTTGTCTGGTTCATTAGTGGGTGTGGCTGTTACGCTTGTTTTATGCACTGAAACTGTTCTGCGGTTGTTACTGTAATTTTCTCCAAATCTGTCCTTTTTTTTCCGCTGATGAATGATGGCTGGATATGGAAGCTTGGGTCGTTGCGTGCCTTTGCTTGTGTCTGAATAAACTGCAGAAAGAAGGTAAAAGGAGGAAAAATTACTTTATATTCCTGTTTGTAGCGCGAGCCTTCCATCATCCATCTGTCCTGTAGTCCATACGGCAATTTTTCCACGATTGGAGCGATGCCTCTTGCCGTATCAAGATAGGACAGTCCATGTAAATATCCTTCTTGCATTGCTGAATTGATTTCCAACAGTAAATCGCTTAGCTCTCTTAGTTTTAGGTGATCTTTTGGCCCTATTTTGGGGAACTGGTCAAGTTTTGCAAAAAGAGCGCCCTCTATGGCCTCTGGCGAACCATAGGTCTCTTCTAGCCTGTCCCAGATGAGTTGTAATGCAGCTGGTGATTTATTTATATTCACTGCTCTGATACGACGTGCATGTTTAACTGACTCTGGGCCCAGTGATTTAATCAGGAGGTCAATTTCTTCCCCAGCTTTAAGATCAAGACTCTCGGTAGCGTTAGTGAATGATGATTTCCAAGCTAAATAATTTTCTGGTTTGTCATCAAACTTTGTGAGCTCAGACGTTAACAACTGACTCCTTACTAGATATTTAGCAAGTTCATTAGTGTCATTAGAATGATATTGAGCGGGTGAGTAATACCGGTTGCGGACAGTAGAGGGCGTTGTATACATAGGAATATTATGGGCACTGTTTTCTGGGGGTCTTTGGGGCTGATAGTCTTTTGAGACTGTGGGTACAGATTCCTGTTGCCTATCTGATTCCTTAATTTTTACTTTGTTCATCCCTTCATCTAGTTTAATGTCCTTTGTGTGTATTTCACGTGGCTCTTTATCACTGGGCTCAATGCTGGGCTCACTGTGTTTTCTTATGTATTCAGCTGTCCGCTCATGGGCGCTTTGGAGTGAGGGCAGATGAATATAATGTTCCACTGTCGTTTCCAATCTTGCAGCAGCGTCCTCCATCACTGCTGCTTCAGCGGCGGCAGCTTGTGCTTCACCTTCTTTCTCGAGTGCATGGAGTGTTGCTTCCAATCTAGCTTTTTCCAGTTTAATTTCTATTTCTTTCTTTGCAAATGCAGCTCTGGCCTGGGCAGCTTCTGCTTTTGCACGTGCTGTGGCAGCTGCTAACGTTAGACTTGCGACAGACGATCTGCTTCCGGACGATCTGCTTGCCCGGGAAACCGTAGATTCAGCGTTCTCCATTGTTCGTGTTGATGGACTCACTATGCCTTTACGCTGACTTAACAACGTCTGTCGTGCTGGTCTGAAAACAGCGTATGACAGTGCAGCCTGGGGTTCAGCAGTTCATCGAAAGGTGTCCCTTTTCACTGTACTGGCTTCATGAAACCTTTTCACTTTCCAGTTAGTTAAACACCCCCACACAAGAAGTCGCAGACGTCAGGATGAGTTGGACCCGTTTTTATATGGCAGGTGTGAAACTATAACAAACAGATACAGTATAGGTGCATCAGTATACACAAATAATGCAGCAATTGTTAATTAAAGCTTAGCATAAATCATATACTGTCTCATTACGTTGATATGAGCCAAAATAATGCATTCAAAATAAGACTTGTAAATAGTTCCTTAAACATTAAATGAACTACTTAAATGTACTACTTTCTAACATATATTCCATCTAAACATCATTTTTTATTGCAATACTCACAGGGAATGCTTTTATGAACTCTAACACAGCTGCAGAACAGAACAACATGCCGTCTCCGTGGTCTGAATCACATTACATCATCATCTCTGCGCAGCATGGCCAGGACACTCACTTCCTGATTCTCTTAAAGAGCCAGTGCACACAATACCAATGGCAGAGCCAGAACAAACACGCAGGTGTTTTTATGCAGGATTAATTTGTGGCATATTAAATATAAGCCTTGTTGTGTTGTGGCTAATAGAGTATATATATGTCTTGTGTTTATTTACTGTTGTAGTCATTCCCAGCTGAATATCAGGTCACCCCCGGCTCTCACAGCATCTTCCCTATCTGAATAGCTTCAACTCCCCACTAGTCCTTCACTTGCACTTTACTCATCCACAAATCTTTCATCCTCGCTCAAATTAATGGGGAAATTGTCGCTTTCTCGGTCCGAATCTCTCTCACTTCATGCGGCCATCATTGTAAACAATAGGGAACTTTGCGTATATGTTCAACTGACTACGTCACGCTACTTCCGGTAGGTGCAAGCCTTTTTTTTATCAGATACCAAAAGTTGCAATCTTTATCGTCGTTGTTCTATACTAAATCCTTTCAGCAAAAATATGGCAATATCGCGAAATGATCAAGTATGACACATAGAATAGATCTGCTATCCCCGTTTAAATTTAAAAAATTCATTTCAGTAGGCCTTTAAACTATCGTACTAACACATGGGCGTGCTACTGTGTTAGCCGTAGAAGCTAACTACGGCAAGACATAAGATAGCTTCTACAACAACACGAAACGCGTTTGAGTTTGTAATGCACAACACTGTGATAAGACACCAATCTGTACTGACTGAAAAACATGAAGAATCATATTACAGTATCTGTAAAGTATTAGCACACATTTCATGTTTCGTTTGTACACAGCTAACCAGACAGCCTATGTACTGTAGTTGTAACAACAGGCATGACGTGCTGCGTGTATCATGATCAATATAAAGTGTGACTTACTTTATGGACAGTTGTCTGTTTGGTCCAGCTGGCCAGGGACGTTTTTTCGGTTAATTATGGGGACGCACATGTCGAAATAGCTTGGCTTCAAGTTCAAGTTCCATATTTTGCAGTTTCGATTCACTTTCACCTCACTCTATCGGCTTCCGTCTGCTCCAACGTCTCACTTTTCCTTCGTGCTGGCTTCTAGAAGCAGTAGTTCATCTTCCATAAATTCAGATTAAAAAAAGATAAGGTTGTGAATCCTTATAGTCTGCCATGATTAGAACACACGCAAGCGTTTTGTATCCGGAAGTAGGAACACACATTGTCGGACGTGCGCTGCTATGGAAACGGGAATAAATGTGCCGAAGAATTAGTTCCGGCATTGATTAAAATGATCAAAATACAGTAAATATTGTACATATTACATATTATAATGACTGTGTCGGTTACTACATTATATATAGACTTGCAATGTGTATACAAAACGTTTGTGGAGGGTTTTGAAGTTGTTTTGAAGGGCTATGAAGGCTACAACGGTGACTCCCCTTAGCTGCATCTTCCAAGCGTCTTTTATCGTCTTTAAAATCCCCCCCAAAAAAGACGTGTGTTCTTGTCTCTCGTAATGATTGTGAATGATAGGCGAAATTCCAAAAAAAGTGCAGTTCCCCTTTAACTTCTTCCTCTGTCTTCAAATACAAACCCCGTTTCCATATGAGTTGGGAAATTGTGTTAGATGTAAATATAAACGGAATACAATGATTTGCAAATCCTTTTCAACCCATATTCAATTGAATACACTACAAAGACAAGATATTTGATGTTCAAATTCATAAACTTTATTTTTTTTTTGCAGATAATAATTAACTTAGATTTTCATGGCTGCAACACGTGCCAAAGTAGTTGGGAAAGGGCATGTTAACCACTGTGTTACATGGCCTTTCCTTTTAACAACACTCAGTAAACGTTTGGGAACTGAGGAGACACATTTTTTAAGCTTCTCAGGTGGAATTATTTCCCATTCTTGCTTGATGTACAGCTTAAGTTGTTCAACAGTCTGGGGGTCTCCGTTGTGGTATTTTAGGCTTCATAATGCGCCACACATTTTCAATGGGAGACAGGTCTGGACTACAGGCAGGCCAGTCTAGTACCCGCACTCTTTTACTATGAAGCCACGTTGATGTAACACGTGGCTTGGCATTGTCTTGCTGAAATAAGCAGGGGCGTCCATGGTAACGTTGCTTGGATGGCAACATATGTTGCTCCAAAACCTGTATGTACCTTTCAGCATTAATGGCGCCTTCACAGATGTGTAAGTTACCCATGTCTTGGGCACTAATACACCCCCATACCATCACAGATGCTGGCTTTTCAACTTTGCGCCTATAACAATCCGGATGGTTCTTTTCCTCTTTGGTCCGGAGGACACGACGTCCACAGTTTCCAAAAACAATTTGAAATGTGGACTCGTCAGACCACAGAACACTTTTCCACTTTGTATCAGTACATCTTAGATGAGCAAAGCCGACGGCGTTTCTGGGTGTTGTTGATAAACGGTTTTCGCCTTGTATAGGAGAGTTTTAACTTGCACTTACAGATGTAGCGACCAACTGTAGTTACTGACAGTGGGTTTCTGAAGTGTTCCTGAGCCCATGTGGTGATATCCTTTACACACTGATGTCGCTTGTTGATGCAGTACAGCCTGAGGGATCGAAGGTCACGGGCTTAGCTGCTTACATGCAGTGATTTCTCCAGATTCTCTGAACCCTTTGATAATATTACGGACCGTAGATGGTGAAATCCCTAAATTCCTTGCAATAGCTGGTTGAGAAAGGTTTTTCTTAAACTGTTCAACAATTTGCTCACGCATTTGTTGACAAAGAGGTGACCCTCGCCCCATCCTTGTTTGTGAATGACTGAACATTTCATGGAATCTACTTTTATACCCAATCATGGCACCCACCTGTTCCCAATTTGCCTGTTCACCTGTGGGATATTCCAAATAAGTGTTTGATGAGCATTCCTCAACTTTATCAGTATTTATTGCCACCTTTCCCAACTTCTTTGTCACGTGTTGCTGGCATCAAATTCTAAAGTTAATGATTATTTGCAACAAAAAAAAAAGTTTCTCAGTTTGAACATCAAATATGTTGTCTTTGTAGCATATTCAACTGAATGTGGGTTGAAAATGATTTGCAAATCATTGTATTCCGTTTATATTTACATCTAACACAATTTCCCAACTTATATGGAAACGGGGTTTGTACTATAAATCCTTCCATCATGGAGTGTGTATGACAGACCTGGGCATTCTGCGGCCCGCGGGCCACATCCACCCTTTGTACGTCCCTGTCCGGCCCGCGTGAGGCCAATCATAAATTACAAAATACATTTAAAAAAGTATCTATCTCGAGTGTGCAATACAACGGTGCTGCTTTTGTTTTGAAAAGCGTTATTTGTATTACTTCCGTGTGGACGTATGCTCGTGCGCGATTGTGAGTGAATGTGAACAGCGACAATCACAAATTACAAAATACATTTAAAAAAACATCTATGTCGTGCGTGCAATACAACTGTGCTGCTTTTATTTTGAAAAGTGTTATTTATGGGCGTATGTTCGTGTGTAACCTGTGAGTGGAGGTGCACAGCGACAAGTGATGCACGGTTATCCCCGAGACGCTAAAAAAAGAAAAGTTGATGACGAATGGCGTGTTTTCAACAAAACATGGACTGCCAAGTATTTCTTTACACAAATTAAAGGTAAAGTCGTGTGCTTAATTTGTGGTACACAGGTTGCTGTGTTTAAAGAATATAGTGTAACGACCTGCTGAAGTTGATGTGTTCTTGAGTTGCGGAAATGAGGAGTGAGGATAGACGTGCGTGTGGAAGGAACGAGATAAATTGAGCTGTGTTAGTATAGGTTGCTCAATAAAAGTTTAAAAAGAGCGTCTGACTTGGTGTGCACTTCTTCTGGACGCTACAATTGGTGTCAGAAGTAAAACATTGTGCATACTGCCGCTGCTAGTGTGCGCATACTGCGCTGCTTGTGTGCTCAGCCTGCTACGTCATCGGGAGGTACGTGCCACAATGTTTCCTGGCAACTTTGTCAAGATTGAAAGGGAGGGGAAGGACATTGAGTGGGGACTTAAGGTCTGCAGATGTCTGTGTGAATCCCGGATGTGAGGAGCTCGTCGCAAAGAGAGAGAGAGAGAGGGAGGAAGGAGAGAGGCAGCGTCTACAGGTGCAGCGCACGCTGCTTGGCATGGGGGAATTCCGCCCTCAATGAAGACTCCCAGGTTTGATGGCAAGGCGAACTGGGAGGCATTTCATCCCACTTCTGACACCAATTGTAGCGTCCAGAAGAAGTGCACACCAAGTCTGATGCTCTTTTTAAACTTTTATTGAGCAACCTATACTAACACAGCTCAACTTATCTCGTTCTTTCCACACGCACGTCTATCCTCACTCCTCATTTCCGCAACAGCAACGCTTCCTCCTTCTTCGCCAATTACCTTACAGGCGTGCTACGTTCACAACAAAGAGGATGCAGGATAAAGTGACAGAAATTGAAATTTTTGCATTGTATTATACATCAGGAAGTGTTGTGTAAGAAAGTGTTAAAAATAAAACCATCAAAAGCCATCTGCTTTTGTATAAAGATAAGTTAGGTTAAATGAAAATATTATTATTATTTATCTTACGGTACATCAAAAATAATTTTAAGAAAATTTAATTGAAACATTGTTGGTGTGGCCCTCCAGCAGTGCTCGGGTTGCTCATGCGGCCCCCGGTAAAAATTAATTGCCCACCCCTGGTGTATGAGGTCAAACGGATGACATCAGCAGCCAGTGTGGGATCAATTTACATTCAGGATCTGTAGTGTGAGTGTGAGTGTGTGATGGTCTTATTTCTTGATATACCACGTGACTGACTGACGATCAGTCTCGGAGGTCAAGTAGACTTACAAAAATTAAAAATAGAAATAGCATTCACTCATCTGCATGTTCACATATCACTTTTCTCTGCTCGAAATTGTAAATAATTAGTTTATTTTATGGTAACCTAAATAGAAAGCGTTTTTGTCCTTTATGGGAAAAAAGTACTGCAGCTATGAATCCAGCAGCCTCGCAAGTCAATTCACTTAATTTTCCAGCACGAAGATGTATACAATGTGTGATGTTGTGTTAGTACTATAATATATATTATATGCCTTTAATTGCATATAACTGAATAATTAAGCGGCATTTTATAGGGTTTAGAGCAGGGGTGTCCCAAGTTTTTTTCCACTGAGGAGCGAAGATTGAAAAATCAAAAGATGCGGGGGCCATTTTGATATTTTTCCACTTACTAAGTGGAACTTACATTATACTTACCAAGTATAATGTAATAATAATGTACAGCATTACTACGGTATATCCTTCTAACTGCTTTTCCATCAGACACACCATCAGCAGCTTTTCCATATTTTCTTGGATAATTGTCAGCCATTTATATATTATTTTAACATCCTTGAATGGCGTTATCGATTAAATCTGCTTCAGTATGGTGCAGACTAGCAAGTGCTGCACTCAAACTGATTTGCCAAGTCTGCTACATGCCCAGTCATGTTTTTGATGATTTCTTCTTTAATTCAATAAATATCATCCACTTCTTCTTTTCAGCACTGTGCTTTATACTTACTTTACTCTTTCCAATGGGTGGAAAAACAAAGTTATGTTGATCTGGAGGTACAAGCTAATGCTAGGGAGTTATATTAGATGTTTTGCTTGAATCTTCAACTATTCACTTTGCTATGCCAACTAATAACGTGGATACTTTTAACAAAAGTGTTTGCTTGCAATTTAAAGCATAATAATTAGTCGAGACACAGCTATTATCTCAAAACAAGCTTATGTTTGAGCACTCTGAAGTTGAGGTACTGTACCACTGCACGAAAAATATATATATTTTAAAAAACAGCCTCGTGTTACTGGTGTTAACATTTCTAACTTTTTCGTTCTACCTGTTTTATTGCACTTTCTATGTTTTTGTTAGTTTTAGTTTGGTACTTTTAGAATGTGTCGGAGATGTTTAAAAATATATATCTTCTGGCCATAGAGTATCAAAAATAGACCTTTTTACGGCTTTTTTCAATAACCACAGTTTTTCCCCATTGGCAAGGGTCTTGGTCTTGGTAATCCTTGTGATCTACTGTAGTCTGAATCTTACCCACGGTCAGATGTGATCCGATCTGATCCTGAACAGTAGTAAAAATTAATGGATGTTTGGAATTTTGTATTACTTCCACTACAGCTCAAAAATAATGATGGTAAACGAGAAGTATATGGGAACATTTTTAATAATATCCCCATTGACCCATGTCTTTTAGCAATATACTGATGTAATGATGTAAATGAGCTTCAGTGGTAACATATGCCTGCAAAAATTTGTGAATGGGGGAATCGGGCGACATTTTAAAGCATGAGTGTCTTGCAGGTAAAAAAAAAAAAAAAGCTCTATATAAGTGAAACCCATCTAATTAAAATAATTAGGTCTGTACATAAAGAGAACCACTGTAGTTATGTGAGCGTTGCAGAATAATTCGTAGACATGTGTTTCTACACTAAGGAAGGACTTCACTTTTGTTATTTTTACATTTGTACCCTTTATTATGTTTCCGAAGTGTAAGACAGACTCTTCTGATGGCAGGACGTAAAAGGAAAGTGAAGAGTGAAGTAAAATTATACGCTACAACAGTGCCGTAGGAACAAAACTCTTATGTGTTGATTGATTGCCTTCATGGCTTGTATGATCATGAGGATTCTAGCTATGGGTCCTGTGTTCTGTGCAGGTCGTCCGGTCACTGGCGAGTGTCAAGGGGAGATGCTGGACTATCGGAGGATGCTGATGGAGGATTTCTCTTTAAGTCCAGAGATTGTGCTCCACTGCAGGGCTGAGATTGAGACTCACTGCTCAGGCCTTCACCGCAAAGGTCGCACACTGCATTGCCTGATGAGGATCGGACGCGGTGACCGCAGTGCCACCGTTGACAGTGGTTGCCAGAGTGCTGTAAGTCCCCACCTTACATAAACAATGGCGAGAACATCTGAATTGTTCCAATGATTTGTTTGCTCATTCATGTCAAGGTTTAACTGCACAACCATACAGTATATTTTAGTAAACACACCACATGGTGCCGATAAAAAAGCAACAGGAAACGGTTAAAGTAATTGAAGCCATTCTGAGTGGTTTATATAACTCCAGGCTATTGGCTTCATATGAACTGTATTATGTGAAAAATTACATATTGTACATTCTGAAGGATGCATATATAGATATATGTATGTGTATTAGGGCTGTCAAAGTCAACGCGATATTAACGCATACTATAAGTTCCTTTAACGCAATAATTTTTTTAACGCTGTCATGACTTGATTCTTGGGGTTTGCTTCTCCGGAAGGCAAAGGAAAATTGGCGCGGGCAAGGCGTGAATTTAAATACATGATTTATTTTTTAAACACTAATAAACTACAAAAAAAAGGAAGCAAACAAATGGCGCGCACAAAGGCGGAAATACAAACTTGACTAAGAAACAAAAGACATGCACGTGGGAACAAAAACTATGAACAAAGAAACAACAACACTAACTGTGGTCTTAATAAACAAAACTTACTTGGCATGAGAAAAACATGAAAAAGAGCAGCATGGATCATCTGAGTGTGAATGTGTGGCAGGAGTGAATGTGATGCCGCCAGCACGAACAACAGAAACAGAAAAGCTTATATAGTGACATGATCAGTGAAAACAGGTGCGTGACTCTAACCGTGAACAGGTGCGTGACATGACAATGTGAACCAGGTGAAACTAATGGTTGCTATGGTGACAAATAAAAGTGCACAAAAAGTCCAAAACCAAATCCGAACATGACTAAAACAAAACATAAGCACAGACATGACAGAGCCCCCCCCCCTTACGGACAGATCCCAGATGTCCAAAACAAACAAAACAAGGCAGGATCGAGAGTCATGGGAGGGCGGGAGGGGGACATGGCGGTGGGTCGCCAGACCAGGTGTCCCCGAATCCACCGGGGCAGGATCAGGTGGCGGCGACGCGTAGACCGCCGCTGTACCTGACGAGGTGGGCGACCCAGGAATGGCCATATCCATGGCCGACGAAGCGCTGGTCGCACTTGGCGTGGCGGACGACCAGGTAGTGGCCACAACCGTGGCAGACAAGAAGGCAGGCGCGTCGTCGTCATTGCAGGCGTGGAAGCCGCAGGTGCGGGTGCAGCAGGCGAAGCTTGGCGTGGCACTTCGGGCGGCGAATCTTGGTCTTGGCCGCTTGGATGGTCTTGGCTGCTTGGAGGGTCTTGGTCTTGGCGAGGGTCTTGGACTTGGCGTGGTTGGTCTTGGACTTGGCGTGGTTGGTCTTGGACTTGGACCTGGCGTGGTTGGTCTTGGACTTGGACCTGGCGTGGTTGGTCTTGGACTTGGTCTTGGCGTGGTTGGTCTTGGAATTGGTCTTGGCGTGGTTGGTCTTAGAATTGGTCTTGGCTTGGGGGTGCTTGGTCTTGGTCTTGGCTTGGGGGTGCTTGGTCTTGGTCTTGGCTTGAGGGGTCTTGGACTTGGTCTTGGCTTGAGGGGTCTTGGACTTGGTCTTGGCTTGAGGGGTCTTGGACTTGGTCTTGGCATGGTGTGTCTTGGACTTGGTCACTTGGAGGGTCTTGGTCACTTGGAGGGTCTTGGTCTTGGCATGGCGGTTCTTGGTCTTGGCATGGCGGTTCTTGGTCTTGGCGTGGAGCTGCGACTGGCGGCACTAGGCGTCGTGGAGCTGCGACTGGCGGCACTAGGCGTCGTGGAGCTGCGACTGGCGGCACTAGGCGTCATGGAGCTGCGACTGGCGGCACTTGGCGTCGTGGAGCTGCGACTGGCGGCACTTGGCGTGGAGCTGGGCGTGGAGCAGGTGGATCTTGGCATGGTCGAAAAACTGGTGGTGGCGGCCCTGCTGGTGGCTGTGGCTTGGCAGGTCGAAAGACAGGTGGTGGTGGCCGAGCTGGAGGCTGTGGCTTGGCAGGTTGAAAGACTGGTGGTGGCGACCGTGCTGGTGGCTGTGGCTTGGCAGGTCGAAAGACAGGTAGTGGTGGCCGAGCTGGAGGCTGTGGCTTGGCATGGCGATGCTGACCCACCCCACCTGAAAAATTCCCAGCCCTAGCCCCCCCCTCAAGGAGCGGATCCCAGACGCGCTCCCCGCGGTCTGGAACCGTCTTTTGGGGTGGGTGGAGGGAGTTCAGGAGGGGGGCAGAATCCTCCCCTCTAAATTGTCCAAAATGTCCTTTTTTTTCTACATGTGATTGAGTGGGTGAAAAAAAAGAAACATGTTGTGACGTGGGCGTGGCTTGAGTCTTGGGGGGCGGGGCATGACATTTGGGTGGCTTGGCTTGACAGGATCTGATTTCTAAAAACATGTCCTGGTAATGTCTTATCATGTTTTTAAGAGTCTTTTGCTGGGGGCGGGTGATCAAAAGAAAAAGAGTTCAGAAAAAAAAAAATCCTGGTCTGTGATGTCATTTTGGAGCTGCGGAGCTGGCAGCAACCTGCTTCCGCCCAGAGTGGGAGGAGCCTGCGGCCGCGCCGCATGCTGTCCGCTCGCCTTCCCTGATGTCCTTGGTCTGGAGCGGCGCTTCCGGGACTGCGGTGACGCAGCGCCGTCCTCGGACCAACTGGAGCTCAATGGCACCAGATTTCCATCTGGCCCCCACATCAGGTTTCTGCGCTTCCCGAAGGAATAACGTAGCGTCTCTTCCTCCATCGCGCGGAGGACCTCCCACGTTGCCTCGTCAAAATTGTCCAATTTTTTTGCGGAGAAACTCTTCTGCTGGCGTCCTACTGTCATGACTGGGTTCTTGGGGTTTGCTTCTCCGGAAGGCAAAGGAAAATTGGCGCGGGCAAGGCGTGAATTTAAATACATGATTTATTTTTTAAACACTAATAAACTACAAAAAAAAGGAAGCAAACAAATGGCGCGCACAAAGGCGGAAATACAAACTTGACTAAGAAACAAAAGACATGCACGTGGGCACAAAAACTATGAACAAAGAAACAACAACACTAACTGTGGTCTTAATAAACAAAACTTACTTGGCATGAGAAAAACATGAAAAAGAGCAGCATGGATGTGTGGCAGGAGTGAATGTGATGTTGCCAGCACGAACAACAGAAACAGAAAAGCTTATATAGTGACATGATCAGTGAAAACAGGTGCGTGACTCTAACCGTGAACAGGTGCGTTACATGACAATGTGAACCAGGTGAAACTAATGGTTGCTATGGTGACAAATAAAAGTGCACAAAAAGTCCAAAACCAAATCCGAACATGACTAAAACAAAACATAATCACAGACATGACAAACGCGCGATTAACATTTTTGACCCTCTGCCCGTTCCGTAGTTTACTGTTGAGCCATAGACTCGCAAATAGCTAGTAAAACTGCACAAAGAAAGGGGGACCTTATGGAAATCTCAGATCCAAAGCCATGACAAGTTGTTCTCCGGTCAAGGCAAGACAATTTTACCTTCAATTGCCGTGAGACAACATCATAGCAGCGAACGCTGAGCGCGCATTGCTTCTTGGAATAAGGAGAAGCTTCACGTCCGTGTTTGGATTACAGTTAAGTGCACTGAAAACATAAAATATAGATTGTTACTTGAACTGCTTTAGTAAGATGGAATACTAACTTAGCAGAAACAAAGACGGTAGGGAAGAAATCTAAAGTCACTTTTATCTGACATTTTCGTCAAAACGTGTCAAGTTCTTTCTCATACCAATCACACACGTCCGGTTGGCGGCTTAACAATAATAGCGCTACGCTTCACATCCGGTTTAACAAACGAAACAAAGAAAAATCGTCTTACAATAGATCATGCTATTCTGTTATTCTGTGTTATTTGATATGTCTGCCTAAATAAATGTTTTCTGGCAGATTGAAATTAAGTGTACTGTAACAGCAGCGGCGATGTGAAGGAGGAAGACTTTTTCTTTGAACAATCTCGTCTTCTTCACTACCACTGAGACTAGGTTTAATACTGCAGGCATGCCTGCCACTGCCCTCTAAAGCCCACATCAGGTAATTACAGTTCATTACACAATATTACCATCGCTTTGGCATAGGGATGTAACGGTAAACGGTATAGTGTAATGATAAACCGCAGTAAAATTCCCGACGGTTATTAGTACCGTTGAAATTTTTAATTACAAAAAACTGTCATTTATTTCTGCATTTTAGGCAACACTGCTTACTTCCGCAAACAAATTCACAGCAGCTTGAAAAAAACATGGCGGAAGACAACTATCCGAACTTTGCTACAGATATTTCCCCTCGGGGTATACAGAGCCAAGCGCTTGGTTTAACTTCATTTTCCCTTGCTTGTCGGCATGCGTTTTGCTGTTTTTCGATGGTGACAGGTGTGGACAATAATGGAGACAGACACATTTGTCTCACACTGAAAGTATACAGCGAAGTTCATTTTGTCAATCCATTAGCTGTGACTGAGAGTTAATGACGTGAGGAAACATGCAACAGGAAATGTGTCGGGAACGTTGCTACAACTTGTTTATAAAATGTTTTGTTTGTTTACTGGGATGCTCACTCGTCCTTTAACTGCAAACTGTAATGGTTTACTAAGGGGAGGTGACGGCAAACATACACCAGGGGGAAGTATATTCAAATATTTATTATATATATAGACAATATAGATATATATATAATAATAATAAACAATACAACTAAACTAAGGAAATGGAGTGTGAACTAGAATACCAGAGTGTGTGATGTAAGACTATGTGTGTAGTATTTAACTAGAATGTGTGTTACCAAAGTGTTGAAGAGATACGAGGAAGTCCAGGGGGCAGGCAGATGATCCGGGATACAAGCGGGGTCCGTGGGGCTGAGAGGAGCGTCAAAGTTCAAGTCCATGCGAGGTGGTCGATATCCGGGAAGGCAAAACACTGCGGGCACACGGGAGAAGACAGGGGGGGTCAAGGCACGGAGAGGAAACAAGGAGAGAGTCTAAAGGCAGTCGCTTACTGTACACCATGAGAAAACTAAGTTCCTGCGCCGATCCTTGGGTCCACCGTGCCTTTATCCGGCACGCCCTCATCAGGATCAGGTGTGCAGATAGCCGGTGAGTGTTTGCAGCTGGTGGCTGCTGCAGGGCGGAGACGCGCACAGCGCGTCCCTGGATGTGGGCGTGTCCCGAGGTGCGCACAGACGGATGAGCAGCGTTGGCAGGAGGGAAGCGGGATCGAATCCGTGCCGTGACACAAACTGTATCAGTGTTCAAATAACATCAATACTAGCTATAATGGTTTGTCATTTCATCGAATTGAACGCAGGCTGTGAAAATTGTGTATTCGTTGTGAGAGGTACCACTCCTGTTTATTTTTGTTAGCCAAACTGTTTGTGTTGTTGGAGAAGAACAACACTTTTTCTTTTACTTTATTTTCATTAGCCAAACTGCTTTGTGTTTTATTTTGATATCAGAAAGTAAATAGCAATTTTTTTTTTACAATTTTTGTGTTTTTTTCATTTTATAAATTATTATTTAAAAAAACATTCATGTGACATAGCGATTTGTTAATATGTTATGGTGTATAGACATGATTTTCAATACGTACAGGAACGAGGGTTTCTAACAATCACAACGTGTTTACGTTATTAATATTATTCTAATTATTTGTGTAGTTGTTTTCTTGTTATTGGTTGGTGTTACCATCACTTAGTACTTGTAGTCATGTGACTATATACGGTATGTGTATATTGTACTTATGTACTGGGTTTTTGTGCCAAAGAAAAGTGGGTAAAAGATTATTGATGATATATTGCAATAAGACTGGTAAATTTATCATTGTATATAATAATAATGATGATAAGGAAGCTAATTATTTGATTTATAAAATAAGGGGTGAGAGTAAATAAGTTTCACGTTTTCCCGCTCCTTTTTGGATGTGAAAAAAAACAACATTATGTATTGTTTTCATGTTCTATGTGTTTTCATTGTGAAGTATTTGTTTCTATTTGTGTATCTTACTGTAATATTATCAAGAATATTTCCTTTTTTCATAATTTTTTCTTTTGCTTTGTGTGTAACATGTCCAAAATAAACTACTACTACTACTAACTTGTACAACATGTAAAATAAAGAATATCAGAAACCTTAATTCAAGTGCTCCTAAAGCATGATTACAAATTCTGTTTTCCTACAAAATAGAAAATTTAGCAAGACACCAACCATTTTTTTTATTCCCTTTAAAAAAACGTGTTTATACCTTTTTCGTGTTGAGCTGTTTCAAAAAGAATAATGTTTAAAAACATTTCATTAAAGCAAATACATTTTCCAGTCATTGTATGAAAAACTTAAAAAATAACTGTCAAAGATACACTTATTAATGACAAAAAAGTATATATTTTGGCGATTAATCACAATAAATTTTGAGTTAATTTTAACTATGAACTGGAATTTGGATTAAATATTCTAATCGTTTGACAGCCCTAATGTGTATGTATATATATATATACATATATATATACATATATATATATATGTATATATATATGTATATATATATATATATATATATATATACAGTCGTGGTCAAAAGTTTACATACACTTGAGAAGGATAAAATGTCATGGCTGTCTTGAGTTTCCAATAATTTCTACAACTCTTATTTTTTTGTGATAGAGTGATTGGAGCACATACTTGTTGGTCACAAAAAATACTCATGACGTTTGGTTCTTTTATGAATTTATTATGGGTCTACTGAAAATGTGACCACATCTGCTGGGTTGAAAGTATATCATCATCATCAATCATCAATCTTTATTGCAGACCTTAAGATCCATTTAAACATATAAAAACAGAATATAATACATTAAAAACAAAACAATAAAACCTACATTAAAAACAAAATAATAAAAACATAAAACCCAAATGTCAGTTTCTGACATACAAACATGTGTGCCAATGATTCCACAGTCCAGATGAGTACTTAACAGAACTGCGGCCAGAGTTCGTTAACAAAGAGATTTTGTAATTTTCAGACTCAGATACCCTACACATAAACTTATACATAATGTTGCGTAGCGTAGTATACATACAGCAATGTTAATATTTGGTTACATGTCCCATGGCAAGTTTCACTGCAATAAGGCGCTTTTGGTAGCCATTCACAAGCTTCTGACAAGCTTCTGGTTGAATTTTTGACCACTCTTCTTGACAAAATTAGTGCAGTACAGCTAAATTTGTTGGTTTTCTGACATGGACTTGTTTCTTCAGCATTGTCCACACGTTTAAGTCAGGACTTTAGGAAGGCCATTCTAAAACCTTCATTCTAGCCTGATTTAGCCATTCCTTTACCACTTTTGACGTGTGTTTGGGGTCATTATCCTGTTGGAACACCCAACTGCACCCAAGACCCAACCTCGTGCACCTGGGGATAGGTTGATTGGAACTACTAAATTGTCCCTAGTGTGTGAATGTGAGTGTGAATGTTGTCTGTCTATCTGTGTTGGCCCTGCCATGAGGTGGCGACTTGTCCAGGGTGTACCCCGCCTTCCGCCCGAATGCAGCTGAGATAGGCTCCAGCACCCCCCGCGACCTTGATAGGGACAAGCGATAGAAAATGGACGGATAACAAATGAATAACAAAGTATTAGATTCTGAGCATAATCTGGATCATGTATGCCATGTTACCTTACGTTTACCCGATGACACTGAACTTCTCTATGTGTGTATGCTCACGGCCCAGCCTCCACCCACAAAGACGAGTGAATGACTGACAAGAGGGTTCACTCTGTTTTTTTCCTTCCTCATAGAACAAACATGAGACCGATGAAAAACCTGAACCCTCTTGCGACCCGTTTTGAAGCGACAGATGAGCAAAACAAAAATGCATGGACATGACACTTTATCTTTTGGCAGGAGGTTATGTATTCGCTGGGGCTTGTTGTTCTGTCTGTTCGTTAACAACATAGCTCAAAAAGTTATGGGCGGAAACATTCAGGAAATGCCAGAAATTCTATTTTGGGTGTGAGCAGGATTTTTTTAAATAATTATTTACTTTTGGCAGAGGTCCGCGCTCTCCGAGTGCTTTTGTAGTTATTATTGTATTAGGGATGTGCTGATTTGATACCCTGGGTTGGCTCGCCAAATATAAAAAAAATATATAGCCCAGTCCGATTCGATCCAAAAGCCCACCTATCTGTATTGGATTGATATTGGTAAAAAGTGGTATTGGGCCTTCCCCTAGTTGTTGTTCTGATGACCTATTTTTCTTCCGCAGCTGCAAACTTTAATCCAGTCTGCTGATCCTGGGGCCGACTACAGGATCGACAGAGCACTCAATGAGGCCTGTGAATCTGTCATCCAGACGGCCTGCAAACATATTCGCAATGGAGACCCGATGTGAGGGAACACGAATGCACGCACACAATATGTATTTCTGAAATATAATTTCAAATAACTGATTTTAACTTCCCATTTTGTGTGTGTAGGATCTTGTCTTGTCTGATGGAGCATCTGTACACGGAGAAAATGGTGGAGGACTGTGAGCATAGGCTGTTGGAGCTGCAGTATTTCATATCCAGGGACTGGAAGTGAGTGTGTCTGCCTCACTTTCCTGTGGCTTGACTTTTGAACAGAGCTCTTGATACTTTTTCCATCAGGGGCCAGCGGATAAAGAAAAATAGAAAGATATTGGGGGTCACTTTGATATTTTTCACTATTTGTTTTTTATTTACCACACAAAAAACAAACAGTTAAATATACTTATATGTATACTGTATACCAGGCGTGTCACACTTATTTTAGCTCAGGGCCCACATGGTGGGAAATCTATTCTCAAGTGGGCCGGGCTGGTGAATTAATGGCATGATAACTTACAAATAAAGACAACTTCAGATTGTTTTCTTTGTTTAAAAATATACCAAGCACATTCTGAAACTGTACAATTTCATATTATTTTTACACTTACATACCCCGAAAAGGGATAAGCGGTAGAAAATGGATGGATGGATGGATGTTGCGATTAATAGTATTCTATCTTCATTAATCATTAATTATACTTTCTGAATAAATTATGTGATTAAGTTCATCAGTCAAATAGGAGGAATTGAGTCTGCCAGAATTTTAAAATGCTCCCATTGGTGTTAATTGTTCATCTGGGAGAAGATGAAATTAATAATTATATCAAAATCAAATTACAGGATGTTATTAATATAATTTACAAATTTTCCTCAACTGATGTACAGCATAATGTGGTTTATTCTGTACATATTCTGCATCATCTACAACAAAACTTGTGAATTTTGACTCATTTCATTAATCACACAATAAGTTAGAAGGGTATACATGTTATTTCAGCATTTTTATGTGCGCCCAGAAAATGTGTCCCCGGTCATAAATTCTACACAAAATGTACAGATTATCAAATGCATTTATTTTGGTAGAAATGTCACAGGTTACATTACCAACAACATCTTTGAACCTAACAATCCACATTTTGTATATTATCACTCCAAAGACATGCACCTGGGGATAGGTTGATTGGCAACACTAAATTGGCCCTAGTATGTGAATGTGAGTGTGAATGTTGTCTATCTATCTGTGTTGGCCCTGCGATGAGGTGGCGACTTGTCCAGGGTGTACCCCGCCTTTCGCCCGAGTGCAGCTGGGATAGGCTCCAGCACCCCCGCGAGCCCTAGAGGGACAAGCGGTAGAAAATGGATGGATCAATAATTAGCAGCGTAAGTATATAGTCTCCAAACGCGAAAGTGTTGCCTCTAGGGCACATAGCTCCCTCTGAAGTCATGCGAGCTTTAGCGAATGACTTCAGAGCATGGGACACAAAGAATTGCTGGGACACATTTAGAACAACAGTTTCTTTCATTAAAACATTTCAAGTCAATTGTATACTTTGCAAACTCATCTCGCAGGCCAGATAAAACCTGGGCCGTACGTTTAACACCCCTGCTGTACACAGTATATAATAAAAGCCGATACCTCTGCTTTCTCTGATAATAACATTGCACATTTCAACCCATGCAGGGTTTCCCCTACATGTAATTAATCGTGGCAGACCGCCACAGCAAGATAAATGACGCCACACCTTTAAAATATTTTTTTGTTTTTCTACCTGAAAACAAATGTATGTAATATATTGTATGAATGGATATACATCTCAAATATTATAAAAACGTTCCTGTATACTTTATTTTAAAAAAAAATCATGCATCTAAATTGCCTGTCAAGTGCCCTACAGCTGGTTGCGCACCTAAATGGAGTTGGCACTCTGCAAATGTAAAGAGAGGAAGGTATTTTAAGTTAATAATGCATTTCTTGTTCAAGTCTGTGTAAACTACCCTAAATCTTTTGACATTACTACCGACAGTAACGTCTAACTTTATGCCGTGTGCATCTTTGAACCTCCGTTTTGGACGTCTCTGTGTGGAGTGTGCATGTTATCTCTGTGCGTACGTGGGTTTTCACCGGGTACTCCGGCTTCCTCCCACATTAAATACTTAAAAGCTGGCAGAAGTAGATCAGGCATGTGGCTTGACAGCGAGGTAACACCAGAGAAAAATCCAACACCACTAGGCGGAAGCATCATCTTAAGAAGCCTGGTGTTGATTGCCTACAGGTGTGGTCAGCTTATGTTGCGCCATGGCAACTGAGGAGGGAAAGAAACACAAAAAGGAGGGCAAGCACACAAACAAGGAAAAGCAGGGGTGCAATGACAAAAATGCAACAGTACCTCCTCCCTTAATGGACGCTATCTGGTGGCTTACCCGGCTTTTCCGGAAACTTGTGATAGAAATCAGATAGAAGTGAGGGGTCGAGGATGAGCGAGCGGGAAACCCATGAGCGATCTTCAGGCCTGTACCTTTCCCAGTCCACCAAGTACTGGAAACCCCTGCCCTTTCTTCTCACATCTAAAATGGGCTTGACAAAAAAAGCAGGATGACGGTCGATCAGCCTGGAAGGAGGAGGAAGCACCTCGGGAGGGCTCAGGTCACAGGAGGCTACAGGTATAAGAAGAGAAACATGGAACACAGAATGTATCCTCAGAGCTTCTGGAAGACGAAGCTGGACTGAAGTGGGGCAGATGTTGCGTTCCACATCCTGAGTCAAGAGGTTGATGGTCTCCAGGGTCGACGGTAGCTTAGGTAGAGCTGCAAAATGTGCCATTTTTGAAAAGCGGTCCACTATGGTAAGAATTACTGTGTTGCCATTGGAAGGCTGAAGTCCCGTGACAAATTCCAAAGCGATATGTGACCTCAAAAGTCCAGCAGGAACCTGATGAGAAGACTTATTGCAGGCACAGACGGAGCAAGCGGACACAAATTCTCCAGCATCCCTTCTCATGAAAGGCCACCAAAAATTGTCCACCAGAAGAAAAACCATCCGATTTACTCTCGGATGGTAAGCCAGTTTGGAGCTGTGCGCCCAGGACAGCACTTTAGAACGAAGTTCAGATGTCACATACAGCCGACTTGCAGGACAGGCGGCGGGTGCCGGGGAACGTTTAAGTACCTCTTCCTCTTCCTTCTCCACACTCCACTGAAGGCCTCCGAAAATACGCAAACATGGAACAACAGTCTCTGGGGGTGGCGTCGTCCGCTGCCTGGGAGTGCAATCTAGATAGGGGTTTAGACTTGCCATTCTGGGACACGGTAGTCAGAGAGAAGTTGAATTGGGACAGGAAAAGAGCCCACCGTGCTTGTCTGGAGTTCAGCCTCTGGCCAGAGCGCAGGTATGCCCAGTTCTTGTGGTCAGTGTAAATGGTAAATGGTTTCTGTGAGCCCACCAGCAAGTGCCTCCATTCCTGCAGAGCCAAGACAATGGCCAGGAGTTCCCCATTTCCAATATCATAATTGATCTCTGCTGGTATCAGGCGACGGAAGAAGAAGGCGCAGGGATGCAGTTCGCCAGTGGTGGAGTCGCACTGGGAAAGGACGGCCCCCACTCCAGAGTCCGAAGCGTCAACCTCGACAAAAAAGGTAGAAGCAGTATCAGGACGAGCCATAACTGGAGCAGAAGTAAATCATTATTTGAGTATAGCAAAAGCTATGTTAACTTCTGGGGCCCAGCTAAACGGAATCTTAGTCGATCTTAGTGGACTATAATCGCACATGAACCGACGATAGAAATTAGCTAAGCCAAGAAATTGCTGCAAAAGCTTCCCAGATGTAGGAGTGGGCCAATCGACCACTGCCTGAATCATAGCCGGATCGGGTCTTGCTCCACTACAAACCCCAAAAACGGCACAGATGAAACATGAAACTCGCACTTTTCTGTCTTGACAAATAATTAATTCTCCAACAGCCGTTGAAGAAGAAGGCGGACCTGCTGAGTATGTTCCTTAAGCGTAGAAAAAAAAATTAATATATTGTCAAGATATACTGTACAAACAAAAAGCGGCCGAGCATATCCCTAAGTACGTCATTAATGAGGCTCTGGAAGACAGCAGGAGCATTTGTTAATCCAAATGGCATTACTAAATATTCAAAGTGCCTTCCACTCATCGCTCTTCCTGATGTGAAGAAGATGATAGGCATTACAAAGGTCTAATTTTGTGAAATATTTAGCTTGATGAAGGGAACTATGAGCAGAGTCTAGCAAGGGTAGCGGATACTTATTCTTGATCGTAATATCGTTTAGCGCAGGAAAGTTGATACAGGGTCGAATAGACCCATCCTTCTTTTCTATGAAAAAAAATCTTGTAGCTAATAGGAGGAAGGGCGGATTAAACCCGAAACGAGGGATGTAGAATTATATTGCTCGAGTGTTTCACGTTCAAGGAGGGAGATATTATACAGGCGTGATGCTGGCAATGCAACACCCTGGAGAAGGTCAATACTACAGTCAGTGTGGCGGAAGGGACATGGCGCGATCTTTACTAAACACCTGACGGAGATCATGATACATTGAGGAAACGATAGAGAGGTTGATATTTTCAGCTGTGAAATCACAGAGGGTAGGTGTGCGTGGACAAGCTGAGCGAAAACACTGCGACAACGCTCCAATTAGTCATAGTGAGTTTGTGCCAGTCAATATGAGGTTTATTTGAAGCAAGCCAGGTAAGCCCAAGAACTACCTGCGCAGGGTGGGGTGGAATAACAAAAAATCAGAAAATCAGAAAGACGCAGAGTGAGGAATTCAGATTTTAGTTTTACACTAGCCAGATGGCGCCTATCAAGCGGTTGGACCACTTTGGGGACTGTTAATGTACACAGGTATATTGTGGACCTTGACAAAATGTTCATTTAGAAAACAATCATCAGCCCCAGAGTCAATGAACACATTTATACTATTTGTATTACACCTATTATTATTTTTGTCTTTGTTACACTCCTCTCTGAGCTGCCACCTTACCGTGGTAGAGGAGTTTGCGTGTCCCAATGATCCTAGGAGCTATGTTGTCCGGGGGCTGTATGCCCCCTGGTAGGGTCCCCCAAGACAAACTGGTCCTAGGTGAGGGATCAGACAAAGAGCAGCTCGAAGACTTCTATGGGAATGAAACAACAAAGACTCAGATTTCCCTCGCCCGGACGCGGGTCACCGGGGCCCCCCTCTGGAGCCAGGCCCGGAGTTGGGGAACGATGGCGAGCGCCTGGTGGCCGGGCCTGCCCCCATGGGGCCCGGCCGGGCACAGCCCGAAGAGGCAACGTGGGTCACCCCTCCAATGGGCTCACCACTCATGGGAGGGGCCGTAGAGGTCGGGTGCATTGTGAGCTGGGCGGAAGCCGAAGGCAGGGCACTTGGCGGTCCGATCCTCGGCTACAGAAGCTAGCTCTTGGGACATGGAACGTCACCTCGCTGGGGGGGAAGGAGCCTGAGCTAGTGCGCGAGGTAGAGAAGTTCCGGCTAGATATAGTCGGACTCACCTCGACGCACAGCAAGGGCTCTGGAACCAGTTCTCTCGAGAGGGGCTGGACTCTCTTCTACTCTGGCATTGCCGGCAGTGAGAGGCGACGGGCTGGGGTGGCAATTCTTGTTGCCCCCCGGCTCAGAGCCTGCATGTTGGAGTTCAACCCGGTGGACGAGAGGGTAGCTTCCCTCCGCCTTCGGGTGGGGGAACGGGTCCTGACGGTGGTTTGCGCTTACGCGCCAAACCGCAGCTCAGAGTACCCACCCTTTTTGGATTCACTCGAGGGAGTACTTGAGAGTGCTCCCCCGGGTGATTCCCTCGTTCTACTGGGGGACTTCAACGCTCATGTTGGCAGCGACAGTGAAACCTGGAAAGGCGTGATTGGGAAGAATGGCCGCCCGGATCTGAACCCGAGCGGTGTTTTGTTATTGGACTTTTGTGCCCGTCACAGATTGTCCATAACAAACACCATGTTCAAACATAAGGGTGTCCATATGTGCACTTGGCACCAGGACACCCTAGGCCGCAGTTCCATGATCGACTTTGTAGTTGTGTCGTCGGATTTGCGGCCTAATGTTTTGGACACTCGGGTGAAGAGAGGGGCGGAGCTTTCTACCGATCACCACCTGGTGGTGAGTTGGCTGCGATGGTGGGGGAGGATGCCGGACAGACCTGGCAGGCCCAAACGCATTGTGAGGGTTTGCTGGGAACGTCTGGCAGAGTCTCCTGTCAGGGAGAGTTTCAATTCCCACCTCAGGAAGAACTTTGAACATGTCACGAGGGAGGTGCTGGACATTGAGTCTGAATGGACCATGTTCCGCGCCTCTATTGTCGAGGCGGCTGATTGGAGCTGTGGCCGCAAGGCAGTTGGTGCCTGTCGTGGCGGTAATCCTAGAACCCGTTGGTGGACACCGGCAGTGAGGGATGCCGTCAAGCTGAAGAAGGAGTCCTATCGGGTTCTTTTGGCTCATAGGACTCCTGAGGCAGCGGACAGGTACCGACAGGCCAAGCGGTGTGCGGCTTCAGCGGTCGCGGAGGCAAAAACTCGGACATGGGAGGAGTTCGGGGAAGCCATGGAAAACGACTTCCGGACGGCTTCGAAGCGATTCTGGACCACCATCCGCCGCCTCAGGAAGGGGAAGCAGTGCACTATCAACACCGTGTATGGTGAGGATGGTGTTCTGCTGACCTCGACTGCGGATGTTGTGGATCGGTGGAGGGAATACTTCGAAGACCTCCTCAATCCCACCAACACGTCTTCCTATGAGGAAGCAGTGCCTGGGGAATCTGTGGTGGGCTCTTCTATTTCTGGGGCTGAGGTTGCCGAGGTAGTTAAAAAGCTCCTCGGTGGCAAGGCCCAGGGGGTGGATGAGATCCGGCAGACCGGGGTGGTGGTTCCTCTCTTTAAGAAGGGGAACCGGAGGGTGTGTTCTAACTATCGTGGGATCACACTCCTCAGCCTTCCCGGTAAGGTCTATTCGGGTGTACTGGAGAGGAGGCTACGCCGGATAGTCAAACCTCGGATTCAGGAGGAACAGTGTGGTTTTGGTCGTGGAACTGTGGACCAGCTCTATACTTTCGGCAGGGTCCTTGAGGGTGCATGGGAGTTTGCCCAACCAGTCTACATGTGTTTTGTGGACTTGGAGAAGGCATTCGACCGTGTCCCTCGGGAAATCTTGTGGAGAGTGCTCAGAGAGTATGGGGTATCGGACTGTCTGATTGTGGCGGTCCGCTCCCTGTATGATCAGTGCCAGAGTTTGGTCCGCATTGCCGGCAGTAAGTCGGACACGTTCCCAGTGAGGGTTGGACTCCGCCAAGGCTGCCCTTTGTCACCGATTCTGGTCATAACTTTTATAGACAGAATTTCTAGGCGCAGTCAAGGCGTTGAGGGGATCTGGTTTGGTGGCTGCAGGATTAGGTCTCTGCTTTTTGCAGATGATGTGGTCCTGATGGCTTCATCCGGCCAGGATCTTCAGCTCTCACTGGATCGGTTCGCAGCTGAGTGTGAAGCGACTGGGGTGAGAATCAGCACCTCCAAGTCCGAGTCCATGGTTCTCGCCCGGAAAAGGGTGGAGTGCCATCTCCGGGTTGCGGAGGAGACCCTGCCCCAAGTGAGGAGTTCAAGTACCTCGGAGTCTTGTTCACGAGTGAGGGAAGAGTGGATCGTGAGATCGACAGGCGGATCGGTGCGGCGTCTTCAGTAATGCGGACGCTGTATCGATCCGTTGTGGTGAAGAAGGAGCTGAGCCGGAAGGCAAAGCTCTCAATTTACCGGTCGATCTACGTTCCCATCCTCACCTATGGTCATGAGCTTTGGGTTATGACCGAAAGGACAGGATCACGGGTACAAGCGGCCGAAATGAGTTTCCTCCGCCGGGTGGCGGGGCTCTGCCTTAGAGATAGGGTGAGAAGCTCTGCCATCCGGGGGGAGCTCAAAATAAAGCCGCTGCTCCTCCACATCGAGAGGAGCCAGATGAGGTGGTTCGGGCATCTGGTCAGGATGCCACCCGAACGCCTCCCTAGGGAGGTGTTTAGGGCACGTCCGACCGGTAGGAGGCCACGGGGCAGACCCAGGACACGTTGGGAAGACTATGTCTCCCGGCTGGCCTGGGAACGCCTCGGGATCCCCCGGGAGGAGCTGGACGAAGTGGCTGGGGTTAGGGAAGTCTGGGCTTCCCTGCTTAGGCTACTGCCCCCGCGACCCGACCTCGGATAAGCGGAAGTAGATGGATGGATGGATGGATGGTCTTTGTTACAGCAAATAACATTATTACCAGCAGCTTCTCCCTTCCAATGATCTAAACAAATGCGTAATAACTAATACATATTTTAACACATAAAAATACCAAAAATACCTCTAAACAATTGAAAAACTTGCAATACAGTGATAACCTGATAAGTGAACCACAATATGGGGAGGGAGCACTCTTAGTTAGATTTTTTTTTTTTATCCTCCTTAGAAATGCCATGTGTCATTTGATTTTTGTTGATAAGCCAATTAGACATCGACCGATATGGTTTTTTCAGGGCCGATACTGATTATTATTGTCAAGGAGGCCAATAACCGACATTTGGAGCCGATATTTATTTGCAGTAAAACTTAGCTAAACAAGACTTGTATAAGTCAGTAAACAGCTAGACAAGGTTTTAAGTTGTTTATTAAAACCTTTTTTTTAGGAAACGTCGGACAAGTAGCGACACATTGTTTTATGCGGTACTAATTTTGTTATTTATTTATCACCTAAAAAACATCAGGAGATTTCAGAAACACTTTTATGACATGGATCTAATGCTGCGGGTGAGTGGAGCATCCACATTTACATTTTAAAAATCGTAAAGTCTTCTGGGAAAATTGGTAAAAATATGGCATTTTTAAATAAAAAATAAAAAAAGCAATTGTAGTTGTAAAAAAATGGGGCCAATATGATGTACGTCAAAATACCAAATATCGATACCGATAATTAGCCCGGCTGATAATCGGTCAATCTTTAAAGCCAATTCAAAACAAGCTATGTGTCGTAAATGGCCCCAAGGCTGCACTTTGGAAGGCTTCGTTGAAAATGTATGATCTTTCATCCAAAAGGATTCTTTAGTTTTTAACTTTAAGTGCAGCGTTTCCCTTTTTACGTCTTTGGTGGGTGTGTCCGGCAGGGGTGGTCACGACAAGGTGGTTGTTGTTGCTGGGTGTGGCTGGTTAAAAACTAGGGATGACGTTTGATAAGAAATTATCGAGTTTGAGCCCATTATCGAATCCTCTTATCGAACCGATTCCTTATCGTTTCCAGATAGGTTGTTGTATATGGAAAAAAAACAATAAAGCTCACTTTTATTTTATAAGAAAAAAAATAAATTAAAAAAATATATATATATTGACTGTTACCCCCCTAAAAAAATAAAGTAAATAAATATTGACTGTTGTTACCCAAAGTATATTAAGTGGGATTTTTCAGAAAAACAAATATATACAGTAACACAAAAACAACCTGTCTCTGTGATCACTATAGGTGTATAAATAATAATATAGTGTTAAATAAATTCAGTTCCTTGGGCACAAAACTGAAAATAATACAGCTCTCCAAAAAGTGCACTTCTGCTGCTATTGGAACATACTAACTACACACACTATGACACTAAGAACACCACAGTCATCAATCAACAATTCTTCCCCCCTTACATGAGAGCGAAACCTGGCAATAATTGCATATTGCCTGTTCTGCCCTCACTATACGCTTTGAGGTTATACAGCTTGGCAGACAGCTAACAAACAATCCAAGACGTCTAATAAAGTTCCAAAGCAGATTAATCCATTTAGGCTCTTTATTGTTGTTGATTTTGCTTTGTATTTTCCTAGCTTTACTTTTGTCTTGCACTGGACTGTTATTTTTTATTTTTTTAAACTGAAATACACACAATGACAAATGTATAAGCTATGTGATTCAATTAACATACTGAAATGTAATACACAATATGTGAATGTTAGCTTCACACAAATATACAGTACTATCATCAAACAAATACTTCTGAGTGTTGAAACTATTTCGATGGTGGAAATACACGACTGGCAGCCATTTTAAGTCCTCAAAACATCCATTGAAACAGTGCACAAAAATCGTTTTTCAATTAACATCTTAGTATCAAATTTAACCACTTTCCACCTTAATATTGAATTACATAAAGAAGTTTAACAATTTACTTACAGACTTATCTTTTCCAAGGCTTGTAAGAGCTAACACAACTTGTCTACTTCTCAATTGTCTCATGAACTGAACTGACGTCGCCAACCCGGAAGTGCCCAAACTAATGATGCGTAGTATTTTCATATCGCCACAAGGTGTCAGTAAGAGTCTACAATCAAATGGGCATAACATTGCCGTTCCACAGGGCATTTCCTGTGGGAAGGGATTCGTTCTCAGGGATTCGAATAAAGAACCAACTGTTTTTCTTTACTATAGTGGCCTCGATAACGGGAACCGGTTCTCAAAAAGGGATTCGAGTCCATGGAATCGGTTCTTTTCTTATCGAACAACCGGGAGAACCGGTTTCGAACATCATCCCTGTTGAAAACCATTTTGCATATCAAGCTCTTTTTATTACCAAATATGTGTTATATATGTTTTATGTCGCACGTTTGCACCAAGAAAAATTCCTAGTTTGTGAACCCGTTCTCAAACAATGGCAATAAAACTATTCTGGAATATTTTGTTCACCTCTGTGGTAGAAAAACAACTCGTTGTTGTGGACATTCTTCCCGTAGAATGAGACAATCTTTTTAGTTTAACATACATGATTGCTTTCACACGTCTTTCAAGCCAGCGGTCCTTTTTATCTAGAATTTGGACATTATTACCCTTAAAGGAATATATATTGTTTTTCAGATGCAAATTAACTTTTGATGCCCTCCTATGTTGTGCCGTATTTTGTAAGAGTTGCTTGCTGTCTCCGTTGTAGAGTTAATTCACTTCTCTATACACTGCACTGCATAAACAACATTATTGACTCTGCTTCTTGAGATGTTGTCCTTGTGTTGAACCAGCTTTTGTCTGAGGATGTTGGTGAGTTTGAAATGCATCAGTATTATGTTTGGAGAAAATCCTGACAAATCAGTCACGTACGTTACCATCACATTTTGCCTCCAGTTTCTATCCTTAGTCTTGGGTGTAGTGGCCATTTTTCTTACAAGAGAGGCCAAAAATGTTTCTTAAAATTGTGTTGTCTTTGCTATTCACTCGGGTGATATATCGAGTTTGTAAGATATATCAATATATTTTTAAACAAGATATGAATTAAGAAAATATCGTAATATTGATATAATTTATTTCAGGTTAAAATGACCAAACATATTTGTTGTGTTCCTTAATTCTCCCCCGCTTCCCACTCCCTCTCAACACTCCATGGGCTACTAAAGCCCTCCCCTTCCTCCTTCCAAGACGTGCTTGCACGTATAAGAACATCCTTGATTGGTTGGTTGTTTACTACGATGAGTCACGATTGGTTGAGATTAGGGCAAAACATTAGGGACAGGCCAATCAGAGGCAAGATAGTCATCAAACCAGGAAGGGAAATCACAACAGACATCCCAAATGACGACAAGAGAGTTGTAGAAGAGAATAGGGAATATTCAAGCGGACGATTTATATATTTAAAAAACTAGTGGAAGATGGCAGAGGCACTCTCTTCTTTAGATTTTTCTTTTAGCGATGTAGACGACATCCAGGAAACCCACAATGCTTCTACTTGGCCACATTTGGACAAATGTATGCATCTGGATAAAACATTAATTTAAGTTGTTTACCATGTAAGCCCAAATCAAAACTGTTCGCGAGGGCATATTTTGCATGAGAAATGCTGCCAAAAATGTATGCCGAAGTGAGGAAGATCATAGCCGCACAATTAAGTCAAGTCACTTACTTGGCGCTGACCAGAACCGTACATGTGTGACAATCCATTACATCGTTGACAGGGAATTAAAAAGTGCCTACCTGCAAATCTATTTTTTATCTGAGTTTGATACATTTTGTATTATTTGCACAGCTATGTTATTTATTTTACATAGAAATAGTATTTTTCTATTTGATTTGTTATGTAATTCTGTGCTACTTAAACAGTTTCTTTTATGTGCTGTTAGAACCCATCTTGACTAACTGGGTTAATAAAAGTGCCACTGACTGTTTACAGTACAGTTGTCATTCACTTCAATTTCAGTGAATCTCACTGAAAAATGAATATCTTTATATGTATACTTTCACCGGAAAATATATTGAGGTATATATCGAATATCGAGTTTAAGTAAAAATATATACTTTTTTGTCCATATCGCCCAGCCCTAGCTGTTCATACTGTGTGTTTATTTGCATCACCATGCTACTTAGTGACATGATACAATTATACATTTGTCTCCCAGATTGGACCCCATCCTTTATAAAAAGTGTCAAGGAGATGCTGCCCGACTATGTCACACACACGGCTGGAATGAGACCAGTGAGTTGATGCCTCCAGGCGCCGTCTTCTCCTGCCTGTATCGCCATGCCTATCGCACCGAGGAGCAGGGCCGCCGGGTATGATAGACTCGTATCTGCTTTTGATGTTTTATTTGATGAATTCAGCGTTTCCTGTCTGACTGAAGAATCAGAAAGTTTTTTTTTTTAATTGAACAGGTCAACCAAGATGAACAGGTAAGTAGTGGACACCCCCAGTCAACATCAATATTTAACAAATAAACTGATGATGGTGAATCAGGGTTGGAAATACATTTTAATTTGTTTGGGTAATGTTCTTCTGGCATGACGTGGTGTGCTGTAATCACAATATGTAATGAAAAATCATATTTTGACATTTGTACAATTTGATATACATAACTGTTTACCCATTATAACTTTTGACCATGTTGTATGGAAGTATTATTGTTGCAAAACAATTTGCAAATGCGTATCTCAGTATGAGTGTGCAATCAGATCTGCGTTAGGGATGGGCGATACCACACTTTTAGGATTCGATACGATACCGAAACTTTTTCTTGCATTTTCATCGATACCGATACCGATACCAATAATTTCTTATTGGCAATTTTTTGTCAGTCAAAAATATTATTACTATTGTTATTATTTAAGACAAATCACAAGACAAATACAGACCATTTATACCACATTTATTATGGTCAATATATAATAAAAGTAAAATTAAAATAAATAACATAAATATGAAAAATAAATTAAATATTATATATAATAATAACTATATATTATATATAATAATAATTAAATATTAGGGCTTTCCAATCAACAGTCAAATCCGAATTGCAAGAAGCTGCAGTTATTTTTTAAAGTTTGTGATATAATTAGCAATTAATGAAATATGAAATAGGCTAATGTTTTCGAAATGTAAGAAATCATGTTACAGATTAAAACCAAAATCACATTCAATCATATATTCAAGATTTTCTTGGAAAAAAATAAAACTGTAATGCAAAGATGAAAAATCTCCAAATTGTATCTCTTTTTTATCTTGTTTCAAATACTCAAGCAATTTTCAACAGTAAATTCCCCTGTGTGGAAATTATTTGAATTTAGGATAATCATTTAAACAAAAATATTCAGTAAACATTACTAAAAAAAAAAAAAAACAATGCCTGTTTTAAGTCAACAATTGGACAACACTGGATATGCCTGGCTGCATCGCTGTCGGCTGGCTGTGTGTGTGTTGCACGTTGACGACGCTCATTCGCTGTCTCCTGTCACGTGACTGGGCCAGCTCTATACTCTGCCAGGTACAGGAGTGTCCCAGCACATAGTAAGTTAAGTAAGTAACCAAAAACATCTGAAAGTGATGCTTGCACCCCCCACACGCCGTTTTTTGGTTTATATCGATACTTTTTTCAGAAAAGTGATGCCAAATGAGTAGCGTGTGAGTATCGATATATCGATACCACAGGATCGATACGCACATCCCTAATCTGCGTGTACGTGTTCTAATTTTTTTGTGCATGTGTGTGTGTGTGCGTGTGGGTGTGTGTGTATGTGTGTGTGTGCGTGCGTGTGTGTGTGTGTGTGCGTGTGTGTGTGTGTGCGTGTGTGTTTGTGTGTGTGGAGGAATTTATTTTTATTTTTTTGTCATTAAAAAATAAAATCATGCGTGCTTACGGACTGTATCCCTGCAGACTGTATTGATCTATATTGATATATAATGTAGAAACCCGAAATATTAATAACAGAAAGAAACAACCCTTTTGTGCGAATGAGTGTGAATGAGTGTAAATGGGGGAGGGAGGTTTTTTGGGTTGGTGCACTAATTGTAAGTGTATCTTGTGTTTTTTATGTTAATTTAATAAAAATAAAAATAAAAAACATTTTATAATTTTTATTTTTTTTATTTTTTGTGCGGCCCGGTACCAATCGATCCACGGACCGGTACCGGGCCGCGGCCCGGTGGTTGGGGACCACTGCCGTAGAGTATATCAGGGGTGTCCAAACTTTTTCCAATAAGAAAAATGTAAGAATACAGGGGGCTACTTTGATATATTTTGTGCTTTAAAGATGCTTAAACCAATTTAAAGAAGGTCAATATAGGCTAATATTAGTTTTGCATTACACAATGGAACCTCGGTTTAAAACCCCCTCTTTTTTCAAACTTTTCAGTTTATGAACTTTTAGATTGCGCCAAATTTGCTTCTGTGTGCGAAACATGCTTGCTCGTATTGAAGAGATGGAGGAAGTCTGCTTCATACCACAGCAAGTTTTTTAAAAAACAGCATTTTCTTTGCCGATGTTAATCAGAATCACAATCAGTTTTATTGGCCAAGTATGTAATGTACTGTAAGTGGATTTTACTTTTTAAAATGTTTATTATTGTAGCAATATGGTTGTCCATAGTGAGAATTTGTGTGATTTTTGATCGTTTCTGAGGACACCAAAGGGACTTCTCTGTGTGCGCATGTTGTCAGAGCAGCACATACAGGACAGTTTAGATTGTTGTTGTTTTAGCTTGTTAACAAAACAACAAGTTGATTCATCACCTCCTTTTTATTTGTGTTTGATATAGAGTACTGTATAGCACTTTATATTGTGTTCAAAGTGTACTGTACAAACTTTAACTAAAATAGGGAATTTGTCGAGGCTGGAACCCATGATTAATTTTTACATTGTTTCTTATGGACAAATTTGCTGAACTACACAAACTTCAATTTACAAACCCTGTTCAAGAACCAATTTAGTTCGTAAATCAAGGTTTCACTGTATATGACAAAGTAAGTTAGTAGGGGTCTTACAATAGTCGACTATTCAATTCGGAAAAGTCTGATTCGACTATCAATGTCGCAGTCAAATTTTCAGACATTGAACTTCTCTCCTTTTTCAATGGCAGGGAGGCGAGTTGAAGACCCGAGACCCTTTGCGCACAATGAGTCTGTTAAGAGGGTGTTCAAAATTTAAATACCACTTTTTTTAAAGGGTGCAATGTTGGAATTGATTACAGATCGTTTGCGAAGTTCCCTCTAAATTGCACGCCTGCTATTGCTCACAGGTCCTCTGCGCCCAGCAAATCTATGCCGCGCACAAAATCAAATCCCACTCTAAACAAAATAAACACATAATTTGTTTTGTATTATTTTACAATGCAACTGTGAGTAACAGGTGGCGAAAGGCGGCCACAACAGATAAAACAATGTTTGTCAACTCTGTTAGATTATTGTAACGTCTGTCGAGACGCTTTAAGGAGAACAGGAATTCCATCGATCCCTTTACTTAGCAAAACTGTTTGTCGGCCATAACCACACCAAAAAAGTTTCTAAAATACTTCTATTTAGCAAAACTGGTAATTGTATACTGTAGAAACCAAGCCAAAAGCAACTCTTTGTTATCTGTTATGTCAACAGCAGCCTCTTGCTCTCTCTCTCACCTGCACTTATGGCAATTAGCCACTGATGCGTTTATGGCCACACAAAACTCCAACACTACACATAAAGTGTCAATTCCAGGTCGTTACACTGTGACTCCTCAATCAGATGGGTGCTTATTCTACTGTCATGTATTAAGCATGTTATTTTTGGGATATTAATCATGAAATTATGTTACTAGATTACAGAATTGCTAATAGAAATATTTATTTTACAGACAGAAAGTTAGAGGAATGTACGCTTAATCTCATTCAACATGTGAATGTTTTAAGGGAAACTAAATGATTTAAAAAAAACAATATTTAAGTCGGCCAAATCACTTATTTTAGACTTAGACTTAGACTTCCTTTTATTGTCATTCAAATTTGAACTTTACAGTTCAGATAAGAACGAAATTCCGTTGCATTAGCTCGTTGTAGTGCAGGATATTATTTTAGAAAATAATCTGATGAAAATTATATATAACATACAGTCGTGGTCAAAAGTGTACATACACTGGTAAAGAACATAATGTTATGGCTGTCTTGAGTTTCCAATAATTTCTACAACTCTCTTTTATGAATTTTTTATGGGTCTACTGAAAATGTGACCAAATCTGCTGGGTCAAAAGTATACATACAGCAATGTTAATATTTGGTTACATGGTTAAATTTTGACCACTCCTCTTGACAAAATTGGTGCAGTTCAGCTAAATTTGTTGGTTTTCTGACATGGACTTGTTTCTACAGCATTGTCCACATGTTCTCAATGGGGTTTTAGTCAGGACTTCGGCAAAACCATTCTTAAACCTTATTTCTAGCCTGATTTAGCCATTCCTTTACCACTTTTGACATGTGTTTGGGCTCATTGTCCTGTTGGAACACCCAGATGCGCCCAAAACCCAACCTCCGGGCTGATGATTTTAGGTTGTCCTGAAGAATTTGGAGGTAATCCTCCTTTTTCATTGTCCCCACTTACTCTCTGTAAAGCACCAGTTCCATTGGCAGCAAAACAGTCCCAGAGCATAATACTACCACCACCATGCTTGACGGTAAGTATGGTGCTCCTGGGATTAAAGGTCTCACCTTTTCTCCTCCAAACATATTGCTGGGTATTGTGGCCAAACAGCAAAATTTTTGTTTCATTTGACCACAGAACTTTCCTCCAGAAGGTCTTATCTTTGTCCATGTGATCAGGAGCAAACTTTAGACGATCCTTAAGGTGTCGCTTCTGGAGCAAGGGCTTCCTTCTTGCATGGTAGCTTCTCAGTCCATGGTGATGCAAAATACGCTTGACTGTGGACACTGACACCTGTGTTCCAGCAGCTTCCAATTCATTGCAGACCTGCTTTTTGGTGGTTCTCGGTTGACTCTTGATCATCCTGACCAATTTTCTCTCAGCAGCAGGTGATAACTTGCGTGTTCTTCCTGATCGTGGCAGTGACAAAACTGTCCCATGCACTTTATACTTACGAACAATTGTCTGCACAGTTGTTTTTGGGACCTTAAGCTGCTTTGAAATGGCTCCAAGTGACTTTCCTGACTTGTTCAAGTCAATGATTAATTTTTTCAGATCTGTGCTGAGTTCCTTTGACTTTCCCATTGTCGCGTTTGTAACAAGAGTGTAATGACTGCATCACATGAGCCCTATTTAAATGGGCTCAGAGAAGTCAACAGGTGCCGTCAATCATAATCACTCACATGAAGTTAAGAGGCCATGCCATGAAGCTAATTTAATTTGATTGTAACTTTTCTACATCACCAACATTTATGGTGTATGTTGCTCTGTGTATACTTTTGACCGAGCAGATTTGGTCACATGTTCAGTAGACCCATAATAAATTCATAAAATAACCAAACGTCATGAATGTCAAAAGTGGTAAAGGAATGGCTAAATCAGGCAGGTTTTAGAATGGTCTTCCCAAAGTCCTAACTTAAACCCCATTGAAAACATGTGGACAATGCTGAAGAAACAAGTCCATGTCAGAAAACCCAACAAATTTAGCTGAACTGCACCAATTTTGTCAAGAGGAGTGGTCAAAAATTCAACCAAACTCTTGCTAGAAGCTTGTGGATGGCTACCAAAAGCGCCTTATTGCAGTGAAACTTGCCAAGGGACATGTAACCAAATATTAACATTGCTGTATGTATACTTTTGACCCAGCAGATTTGGTCACATTTTCAGTAGACCCATGATACAGTAAATTCATAAAAGAACCAAACTTCATTCATGTTTTTTGTGACAAACAAGTATGTGCTCCAATCACTCTATCACAAA
>NC_084732.1:63520201-63595201 GCF_033978785.1 Entelurus aequoreus
TGTTAGTGAGTTTATCAATAGAGCCGACATAATTTGGGAATGGTGCTATTACCGAAGGCAGTAGGTCAGCAAGAGTCATCGTTGTGGCAGCATTAATGTTGCGGCCGCTATAGCAGTTATTATTATTATTAGCTTGTTGACAAAGAGTCAAAACTTCAAATTTTATAAGGTAATGATCGGACATTACTTTAGTATATGGAAGTATCATAACTTTGGAGGTGGTGACACCCCTGACAAGCACTAGATCTATTGTATTACCGTTGCGATGCGTGGGTTCATGTATTATTTGTGTAAGACCACAGCTATCAATTATGGTTTGGAGCGCCACGCACTGAGGGTCCGATGGGGTATTCATATGGATATTAAAGTCCCCCATTATGATTATATTGTCGGCGTGCGTCACTAGATCAGCAACGAACTCTGAGAATTCACTGATAAAGTCCGAATAGGGCCCAGGGGGGCGGTAGATAACAGCCAGGTCGAGAGGTAGCGGTGTGACAGACCTCATAGTAAGCACCTCAAACGATTTATATTTATTATTTAGGTTAGGGGTAAGGTTGAAATTTTCATTGTATATTAGTGCGACACCCCCTCCCCTTTTAAGAGGGCGGGCAACATGCGCATTCGTATAGTTAGGAGGAGATGCCTCATTGAGCGCAAAAAATTCGTCCGGTTTGAGCCAGGTTTCGCTAAGACCAATGACGTTAAGATTGTTGTCTCTAATGACCTCATTAACCAATAACGCCTTGGGAGACAATGATCTTATGTTTAAAAAGCCCATATTATAGGTATTGGGCTGTTTTGACGAGTTTTTGTTAAGATTATCCGTAGTGGCAATATTAACAATGTTGCGTTTATTATGCGTAGTGCACTTTAAATAGTTTCGACCATATCTAGGAATTGATATGACGGGAATTTTCCGATTGTTTGCTTGGTGCTGCAATAGACTGGACATATCATAATTTGCCACCTCAGTAGAATGCATGTCCACCCCTGACACAGACACAACAGAAAAAACATTATGTGAATTGTGTATTATTCTAAGAGAATTGCTATGCGTACATGGATTATCCAGCCTGGCGCTGGCTAGTTCTAGCTTAACTGACTCCTCACCCGGACTAACAGACATTGTAATTGCCTGTGACCGGGCTTGCTCTAGTGTAGTCAGTCAAGTGAGACTTAAATAGTAGTCTATGTTTCTAGACAGGATGATGGCGCCTTCCTGGTTAGGGTGAAGGCCGTCTCTCATCAGCAAGCCTGGTTTGCCCCAGAAAGAGGGCCAGTTATCAATAAACGTTAGTCCCTGCTGCCTACAGTAGCTAAGCAACCACTTGTTAAGCGAGACTAATCTGCTATATCTCTCATCATTGCCTCTCGCAGGCAGGGGGCCAGAGACAATTACTCGATGCCTGGACATCTTTCTGGCGAGATCACAAGTCCTGGCTATGTTTCTCTTTGTAATCTCTGACTGTCTCATTCTAGTGTCATTGGAGCCAACGTGTACAACTATATTCGCATAATTAGTGGTGCGATTAGCCTGTCGTACGTGTTTACTAGGCCTGTTGCGAGTTAGCTCCCTAAGATTAGCTTCAATGTCAGGTGCTCTGGCCCCGGGGATACACTTTATTGTGGCTGGTTTGCTAAGCTTTATGTTTCGGGTGATGGAGTCCCCTATAACTAAGGTGTGGTGCCCGGTAGACTGGGGTGTAGGACTAGCTAAAGAGCTAAATCTATTATGCGTCTCAACCGGTACACCGTAGCTTGTAGGCCGCTTAGGACTGCTACAAGCTGGGCTAGTTAGCTCGCTACAGCTAACGCTAGCAGATGTGTCCGCAACATCTAAAGTTACGACATTACTCTGCTCTAACTGGCGGACACGGCCCTCTAGCAGAGCCAACCTCTCCGTGAGTATGGTGCAAGACGCGCAGGAAGCCATTACTCACAGTGTTTTCTGTCACCGAGTGAAGTTCCTGCTGTCCTCAGGGAAGTGGTCGCGGTCTGTAGGAGTAGCTTCTTACTGACCGGCGCTGCCTTTCTCCGCGCTAGCTTAGCAGCTAGCTAGCTGAGGAAAGGGTGGTGGGACAGAGATCGGGTGATTTGCAAGTTAAATAGTACCACTAAAAATGTTTGAGAAGTGATAAAGAAAGCTGTAGAACAATTAAAAGCACACAGATAGAGCGCTACTTAGCTTTTTCGCAACAGCGAACAGACGGCGAGCAGTCACGCACGGTGAACCGGAACCGGAAGTTCCGGTTCCGGTATATATACATATATATATATATATACACATATATATATTAACCTATATATATATATTAACCTATATATATATATATATATATATATATATATATATATATATATATATATATATATATATATATATATATATATATACAGTGGGGCAAAAAAGTATTTAGTCAGCCACCCATTGATTGTCAATGGGTGGCTGACTAAATACTTTTTTGCCCCACTGTATATATATATATCAGTGACGTGCGGTGAGGTTCATGGCTGGTGAGGCACTGACTTCATCACAGTCAGATTTACAAACATATGAACCCTAAAGAGTATCTTATTCACCATTTGATTGGCAGCAGTTAATGGATTATGTTTAAAAGATCATACCAGCATTCTTCCCTGCTTGGCACTCAGCATCAAAGGTTGGAATTGGGGGTTGAATCACCAAAAATTATTCCCGGGCGCGGCGCCGCTGCTTCCCACTGCTCCCCTCACCTCTCAGGGGGTGAACAAGGGGATGGGTCAAATGCAGAGGACAAATTTCACCGCACCTAGTGTGTGTGTGACAATCATTGGTACTTTAACTAAACTTTAACTTTACACATACAAACTGTAGCACACAAAAAAGCATATTTAATTAAAAAAAACGTTATTATGGTCTTACCTTTACTTATAAATTAAGTCCATGCCCCGCTGTTGTGCTGGATTAATGCACTCCCGTCGTAGAATGCACCCCCTGACGGGAGTGTTATATCAACTAAAGCCCACACTTAAACTTTCCACGTGCAAGATTTAATCTATTTAAAAAAGTTATTTAATAAGAAGCCAAAAAGTGCAAAAACAATAATGTTTGTGTTGGAGGAGTTGTGAATGAATGAAATATGAAATCCGTGCTGCAGTCTGCAGGTGTACCTAATGTTGTGGCCCTGCGGTCATTCACAACTCCTCCAACATGAACATTATTGTTTTTGCACTTTTTGGCTTCTTATTAAATAACTTTTTTTAAATAGTGTAACCGAGGGTTTATAAATGTTGCATATAATGTATGAAACTACAAAATAATAAACACGGAGGCTCCAGTTTACACGAGGACCACTTTATTTACATTCTTTCAAAAACCTCCGCTCCACTCCAACGTGTCATCACTTCCGCTCTTAGCCCCTTCAAAATAAGAGCGCAAGGCATATACTGTATAACAGCATGTAACAGGAATTAACATCACAAAGAGGAAAGCCCATAAAAATAGGTTACAATAGATTCAATCTTGCACGTGGAAAGTTTAAGTGTGGGCTTTAGTTGATATAACCCCCCCCCCCCCCCCCTGTTTTCTACGGCGGGGCTGCACCGGCACAAGGAGGCGGGATTACTGCGAGGCGAGCCTCAGCCAGTGTGTCTTCGCAGCAGTTTTATGATCGCTCAGCACAAGAAATACGTTACATACATACAGTTGTTGACAAAATACACTGTACATTATATACCTCAGCTAACTAAACTATGGAAATGTATAATCTAGTTCATATAGCAATACGGTCTCACTGCACAGCAGTTAGCCGAGTCCGCAATCCATGTTGAGGCACAACTGAGTGACGTGCCTCAACTGGCTGCTGATCACCGCACCGTCTCTTCTCAGTATTTGAACGGCAAATTGGAAAATTCAGCGATTTTGAATAAAAATAATCTAAAACTGGTGAAGTTAAATGGAAAATAACGTTATAGTATAATCACTGGATACATCCATCCATCCATCCATCCATTTTCTACCGCTTATTCCCTTCGGGGTCGCGGGGGGCGCTGGAGCCTATCTCAGCTACAATCTGGCGGAAGGCGGGGTACACCCTGGACAAGTCGCCACCTCATCGCAGCACTGGATACATATAACAATTTAATTTTTTTTTTTTCTTTTTACATTCAACCGTTCAAAAGTTTGTGGTCACCCAATCAATTTTGTGGAATAGCCTTCATTTCTAAGAACAAGAATTGACTGTCGAGTTTCAGATGAAAGTTCTCTTTTTCTGGCCATTTTGAGCGTTTAATTGACCCCACAAATGTGATGCTCCAGAAACTCAATCTGCTCAAAGGAAGGTCAGTTTTGTAGCTTCTGTAACGAGCTAAACTGTTTTCAGATGTGTGAACATGATTGCACAAGGGTTTTCTAATCATCAATTAGCCTTCTGAGCCAATGAGCAAACACATTGTACCATTAGAACACTGAGAGTGATAGTTGCTGGAAATGGGCCTCTATGCACCTATGTAGATATTGCACCAAAAACCAGACATTTGCAGCTAGAATAGTCATTTACCACATTAGCAATGTATAGAGTGTATTTCTTTAAAGTTAAGACTAGTTTAAAGTTATCTTCATTGAAAAGTACAGTGCTTTTCCTTCAAAAATAAGGACATTTCAATGTGACCCCAAACTTTTGAACGGTAGTGTATATATATATATATAAAACATTTGATTTTTTTACTTTTTTTTTTTTCTCATTGTGCATCTTGCTGTTTTGAATGATAAATGATAAATGGGTTATACTTGTATAGCGCTTTTCTACCTTCAAGGTACTCAAAGCGCTTTGACAGTATTTCCACATTTACCCATTCACACACACATTCACACACTGATGGCGGGAGCTGCCATGCAAGGCGCTAACCAGCAGCCATCAGAGGCAAAGGGTGAAGTGTCTTGCCCAAGGACACAACGGACGTGACTAGGAAGGTAGAAGGTGGGAATTGAACCCCAGTAACCAGCAACACTCCGATTGCTAGCACAGCCACTCTACCAACTTCGCCACGTCGTTTTCTAAATGTTTACATTTGGCAAGATAATGACATATCAAATAATGTAGTTGCATAATACTTACAGATACAAAGTCTCCAAGGTAGGGCTGTAACGATATAAAAATGTCATACTATTGTTATTGCAACCAAAATTATCACTATAATCCCGCTATTGTTGAATGTACTCAAGTTGTTTATTTACTTTCCATTTTTAATAGCTAAAATAAATAGACACACAATATACTTTCTTGACAGAAGAAACATTAAATATTGTTCTAGCTTAAGGGACAAATTATTTGTATTTGAGTGTTTAGATATGTTTATCTTATTTTCATTTGTAAATGTTTAAAAAAAAAAAGTTTAATAAATGCAAACTGGTTGTTTATTTTGTTTCGATACAGTAATACTAACCGTCCGGGGTTCTTCTGCGGTTATCTTTATTACCGTTTATCGTTATATCCCTACTCCAAGGCAGAAGCGTATTAGAAAGTATCTAGTAACAAACGTGTCCGCATCATTTCACTTACTGCATCATAAGTTTGTATTTATAAATCATTGTTGCCAGTAGGTGTAGCCAAAAAACAATTAGTACTTAACTTCATATTAATTAAAGACAGCATAAGTCCATTCCAGACGTTTTATAATAAATAGGTAAGTGTTTCTGAATAAATTAATTGTTCTCTGAATAAATTCACTCGATCAAGCCTTTTCTAACATTCAACACTACAAAATGATAAAAGAATTTATGATTCTAGTGTGCGAATGTGAGTGTGAATGTTGTCTGTCTATCTGTGTTGGCCCTGCAATGAGGTGGCGACTTGTCCAGGGTGTACCCCGCCTTCCGCCCGAATGCAGCTGAGATAGGCTCCAGCTCCCCCGCGACCCCGAACTGGACAAGCGGTAGAAAATGAATGAATGATTCACGCTGGTATCGGATTAATATTGGTATCGGCCAATACTCAAGTCTCCAATATTGATATCGTATCGTAAGTCAAAAAGTTGTGTCGGGACATTGCTTATCAAAAACAATACTATAGAATGTACTAAGAACAACTACAGTATTTTAATGAAGTAATGCATCGGTATCTAACTTTTCCATATTGTCATGGATAAATGTCCTCCATTTAGCAGTTATCTTAACGCCTTTGGGTGGCCTTATCGACTTATTCAGCGTTAGTAATGTGCAGATTGTAAAGTTCTACGCTCGTACTGCTACACCAAGTCAGCTACCCTCAGGTGTTTCGATGATTTCTTTCTGGTTAATAAATAATCTTTGAAGTCTTTAATTCAATGAAAGTATATATGAATAAAAGATTATGTCTTGCTTGCTATCGATCGGCTACAAGCTACAGTAATGAGCTACAAGCCAATGCTAGCGAGTGAGACATCATATGTTTTGTTGGATCTTACATGGTTTACTATGACATTCACCATACCAACTACTGTAGCAGTGGGAAGGCTCGTAACTTTAATGTTTGCTCACAACCTAATGCAGTGTTTTTCAACCTTCACATTCTTTTCATTGAAAAAATTCTGAGGCACACCACCAGCAGAAAACATAAAAAAAATGAAACTCAGTAGCCGATATTGACAATAAAAAGTCGTTCTCGCAATTGTTGGATATTAATTCAAACCATAACCAACCATGATCACTAAAGCTCTTGTTTCTAAGTATTGTCACGACATGTCACATCACTCCGTGACTTATTTTGAGTTCTTTGGTGTTTTCCTGTGTGTAGTGTTTTAGTTATTGTGCTGTGCTCCTATTTTGGTGGCTTTTACTCTTTTGTTGGTATTTTCCTGTAGCAGTTTCATGTCTTCTTCGAACGCTATTCTCCGCACCTGCTTTGTTTTCACAATCAAGACTATTTAAGTTGTGCGGACGCTATCCTTCTTTGTGGGGACATTGTTAATTGTAAGGTCATGTACGGATGTAGTTCAGTTTTAGTCAGTTCAGTTTTAGTTTCGTTTTCAAGATTTCAAGATGCTTTATTATTGTCCATTCTTTAACATGTACAAGACACATAATAACTGAAATTTCATTTTCGGCACAGTCCCACTAAGAGCAGACATACGTTACAGGGAGACAAGACGGGACCGCCAACGGATCAGCCACTTACGGCGCTCCTTAAAAAGGTGGGAAAAAGGTGATATTGGGAAAGGGGGAAAGAGTAAAAAATATCAGTCTAAGGCTGGACCCTCGGGAGGGGGTCCAGACTGAGTCTAAGGGAAAAAACCTCACATAGCATAGCACACATAAACATGTTACATATAATCACAACAATTCGCAACAGAGGGGGGGGGGGATTTGGGGCCCTGTAGGCCGGCCTGCTGCTATAAAGCGCTACTAGCCATCCATAACCCCAGGAATTAAGCAGTGGTGAAGGCGTTGGTTGAGGAAGGGGCGGGTGCGTGCATGTATGCCCAATTAACTTGGGTGTGATGTTGAAATGTTTTTGTGGACTGGGGCCGATCTCAAAGTTCGACACCAGGTGTTGTTGAGAAAAAGGGAGGTCAAAAGAGTCCATCGTTGAGGTGTCCTCAGGGGTGTTTTTCAGAACAGCCTGTTCCTAATAGCGTCAAGGCCATTCGAGGGAGTCAAATCATAGATTAGGATGTTGTTTTCCTCGAGCAGTCAAAAACAATGACTTGCCTGCTCTATTTGTCCATGCTGGTTCTCTCAAATTCCATTCAATTCTCCTTATCAGGAAACTTCTCCATGATGTGATCCATTTTGCGATTCAGTTTGCCCAGCCATCCATCCCTAAGCTTCAATGCCTTTTCTTAGCGGCACTTAGCGGCACTCGCCTTTTGTTTATTTTTGGTTTAAGTGTTAAATACCTTTTTACCTACACACTGCCTCCCGCATATTGTGATCACGACAAACCATGTTCCCGACATCTACAAAGCAATTAGCTACGTGCTGCCACCTACTGATATGGAAGAGTATTACACGGTTACTCTGCCGAGCTCTAGACAGCACAGACACTCAACAACGGCACATTTGCAGATTATAATTACTGGTTTGCAAAAAAAAATTTTAACCCAATTAGGTGAAATTACATAATCTCACACAGCACACCAGACTGTATCTCACGGCACACTAGTGTGCCGCGGCACAGTGGTTGAAAAACACTGACCTAAAGCATAACAAGCCGAGACAGGGCCCCCAAAAACTTGGAAGTCGAGGTACCACTGTTAATTGGTAAGGGATACACTGGTATTGCGTTTTCAGTCTACAATTTAACAACTAAAGTAGAGCAGTAAAGAAGAGATTAGATTAATTTTCTGTCATCATTATCACTCCATAAACCTTTTGGATTTTTAAAATGTAGAAAATAACAATGCTATGTTGTTTGGAGGGTTGTAAAAAAAAATCTGTGTGTCTGGCAAGGATTTGGCAGACAACCAAATTGACAACGGTGATCTTATGGAGTGTTTGGTTCAGAACAAACATCAAAAGGAAATGAACGATAAGTGTTCCGTTGGTGTGACACACTTCCAGCTGGTAAGTTTTCTACTTTGTCATGTATTTATTAATCTGTGCATGGTGTACGTTTAGGACCTAAAAGGTTTGTGTCAAACAGACTATGCGATCAGCTTTAACTGAGGGATCACTTCTTACTGTCTTTGGACAATGGAGAAGGTTTACTGTTCTGGTCCTATTTACAAAAAGGCATTTTGAATTTAAGGCTTGCACTTTTTAGATGATATATGAGCTGTTGAATCAAGGGTATAACTTTTACGAGGATGTTTGTTTTACTTTTCAGTCTGATTTGAAAATTAAATAGTTTATCTATACTACACATAACATTGTGCACTGGCAGTAGATACACTATATTGCCAAAAGTATTTGGCCACCCATCCAAATGATGAGAATCAGATGTCTTAATCACTTGGCCCAGTGTATAGAATCAAGCACTTAGGCATGGAGACTGTTTTCCTTGCTCCTAAATATTCCAAAGTCAACTTTATTATAAGAAAAGTGAAGAGTTTGGGAACAACAGCAACTCAGCCACCAAGTGGTAGGCCATGTAAACTGACAGAGAGGAGTCAGCAGATGCTGAAGCGCATAGTGCAAAGACTTTCTGCACAGTCAGTTGCTACAGAGCTCCAAACTTCATGTGACCTTCCAATTAGCCCACGTACAGTACGCAGAGAGCTTCATGGAATGGGTTTCCTTGGCTGAGCAGCTGCATCTAAGCCATACATCACCAAGTCCAATTCAAGGCGTCGGATGCAGTGGTGTAAAGCACGTCGCCACTGGACTCTGGAGCAGTGGAGACGCCTTCTCTGGACTGATGAATCACGCTTTTCCATCTGGCAATCTGATGGACCAGTCGGGGTTTGGAGGTTGCCAGGAGAACGCTACATTTCGGACTGTATTGTGCCGATTGTGAAATTTGGTGGAGGAGGAATTATGGTGTGGGGTTAGTTTTTCAGGAGTTGGGCTCGGCCCCTTAGTTCCAGTAAAAGGAACTTTGAATGCTCCAGGATACCAAAACATTTTGGACAATTCCATGGGATGGCACTTCAAGTTCATATGTGAGTAAAGGCAGGTGGCCAAATACTTTTGGCAATATAGTGTATGTCTCATACCTGTCAACATTTGCATTTGAAAATAATAGATTTTTTTCCTGTAAAAATAATTCCATTAGCAACCTACTCCTGCTTGCCAAAGCCCTGCATATTTCGGCAGAGATAACAAAAATATATATATATTCTCATTAAATGATTGAACAGGATGGCACTGGTAAAAGAACAGTCAAATACGGTAGTTTCTCCTAAGAAAGGAGGGTGTGATATATCGGCGCCTAGAGTCCTATTCTCCTGTTTGTTTTTTCACGCGCTTAAAGTTAAGCACGCTTCTATTATTCTTATTCTCCCATCCAGACTGCGGACATTCCCACCCCGTGTAAATTAGGCACAAGTGCTTAAGTTGTGATCATAACTAATGAGGGGGACTTCTCCTTGATGCCATTTTTTATTGGCTGTGTGAAAAAAATGGAACATGGAGTTTTCTTAACACCTGTGAATGTCATTGAAATCCCTAAAGATAACACTTTAAATTTGAGAATTAAGGGAAAGGCCAGATTCTACAGGGAACACCCACATTTAAGGGTTGATCCACCCGAAGCGCACATCTTGGATGAAGGCGCGCAGTGTAGACTTAAGATGAGGGGGAGAATTCTGCGTGGAGAGAATCCGCATAATTACGCAGCTTTATTCATTCATGCACGTGGGAGAATAGGGCGTCTAGTAATTCTGTTTTTGCTATATGTACAGTAGCCACCGCTGCTGCTCACTGCTCCCTTCACCTCCCAGGGGGTGATCAAGGGTGATGGGTCAAATGCAGAGAATAATTTCACCACACCTCGTGTGTGTGTGTGACAATCATTGGTACTTTAACTTTAATATTCTTGTTTAAGGCAATTTTACTTGTAGTTGATTCAAAGTGGTTTTTTGTGTGTGTTTGCGTGCAATAGAATAATAAAATTGTAGCCCTACTCTGTTTGAAGCGTCACATCATATACATTATATTTAAATGCATTGGATTCCTATAAAGTAGATCCCCGCATATTCACAGATAAACTTTTTGTGGGGAAACCCATCATTTAGTGCTTTTACTCCCCAAAATTAGTGTAGTTAATTAGTATGTATTAGCATGATAAAAGGTGCTATTTCCTTAAGTGTGTTTCTTGAATACAAACCCACAGATGGTCAAGAATATGGCAGAGTTTTAATGTGTTATGTCTAACACAAAGTCTTTTTTTTCTAAATGTAAAGATTCAGATGAAGGATTTCCGCTTTTCTTACAAATTCAAGATGGCTTGCAAGGAGGATGTTCTTCGCTTGTGTCCAAACATCAAAAAGAAGTAAGTGCAAAACTCTCCATAGGTATCATATATCCCATACCTATTTATTGCCGTACAATGTTTATTTCAGCTTTTACTCCTTAATTCATTATTTATTCATTTCCTTTTTTTCATCGCTTTATCTTATGTATAAAGATTGTTTTATTATTGTTTTGTATTGTACTATACTGTACAATTATCCCTTGTTTATCTATTTGCTTCCAGGCCTGACCGTGGTAAACGAATTTCCGCGAAGTCGGAATATTAAATCAAATCTCTTCATAGAGCATAAAAAACTGTTTACAACCTTCTAAATATGTTGTTTTCACATAACCAGATTCCTCTAAACATGAAATAACAGCAATATTGTCATCTTTACACTTGTATCACCCAATATAGTAGCCTTGAGTTTGTTCTACTGTAGATTACTCACCGGTAGCCCGGAGGATCCTCCAAGCATCATTGCTAGCCACTAAAACACAGCTACTACGTGGAATTATTTCGTCACATGCTGGGTAATTTCTTTAAGTTAGAACTTAGCTTCCACGTGGTGAAACCACGGGCGTAAGTTGTTTTGCCAAAAGTTAGTCAACTTCAGCTACGACCATTAGCTATGTTAGTATTGTGTGTCCCGCGTTATAATTCCACATTGCTTACACCAAAGGCTCACCAATGTTATGTGTAGTTGATGATGTCGAAGATGAAGTGCATCTACATAAGTGTAGTTAATCTCCACTAAGCTTTTCCTGGAATGCTGCTAACTAATAGCAATCGTTTTCACTTTTTTACTTCTCCATTAACAACCCTTATGTCAGACAAGCACACATATGTTTTTCTTTTTTTTAGCAAAAGTCTGCTGTCAATGTAGGTAATTGGATTTGCTCTCTTCCGCCAATAAAGCGTTCTAAAAAAACAACAACAAAAAAAACATTATTGTTTTATATACACGCTGTAAGTATATATGTAATGTAGTAACAGGCACATTCATAATAACATGTAATATTTATGTATTTTGACATGCACCTTGGGATAGTTTGATTGGCAACACTAAATTGTCCCTAGTGTGTGAATGTGAGTGTGAATGTTGTCTGTCTATCTGTGTTAGCCCTATGATGAGGTGGCGACTTGTCCAGGGTGTATCCCGCCTTCCACCCGAGTGCAGTTGGGATAGGCTCCAGCACCCCCCGCCACCCCGAGAAAGACAAGAGGTAGAAAATGGATGGATGGATGGATACTCATTTTAAGCATATGGGCCAGCTGTGCATTAATTTCACAGATGCATCACAATGATCGCTATTTACTTCAAGAATAACTACTCAAGGTATCCAAGGGGTCTTAAAAAGACTTAAATCTAACAATTTGGAATTTAAGGCCTTAAAATTTTCAAAAATTATCCTAAAATCTCATAAAAGGTCTTAAATATGATTTTGAAAGGTCTTAAAAATCTATTAAATGTTACTTTTATTTGAAACATGCATAAACTTCAGTCTTGCTTTTAAATGTTTCAATTTTTGAGGACGCTATAACGTAACTACAAAACGATAAAAGTAGGCTACCTGTGCTGCCCGGTCACAATTACCATCAGTTAGTGTAGCGTTGGGTTGTTACAGCTTAGCATAGCAGCGGAGAAAACTTAAAGAAAGCCCACAGCAAAGCCGAATTACTTAAAATGGGTAAGTGCAAGTTCAACAATTTGTGGCTCCAGAACAATCAATTTAATGCATGCTTGAAGCCGGTGGAAGGAAACGGATGTGGAGCCATCGATGAGGGAAGCGTTGGTAAACATTGCGGTGAAAGTGCATGGAATGATTATGTAAAAGTCAAAAATCCGGATATGTCTGTGTCAAAAGATGCTAAAATGCCATGAACACTTGCACAACTATACAAAAATCTACTTAAACCCCACAAAAGAGTGTTGTGTGGGTTAAGTGGCGCCAATTGCCAAAGGAGATCAAAATGAGATGTTTACTAGTGAAATCATACTATTACAAACGGTAAGCACATGCTAATTTATCTGTAGCAGTAGTAGTGTACTCACAGCAGTAAAACTATATAAAAAACATATTTCCCCTATACTATTTATTTTATTAATTGCAATGATTTTAGGTCAGCGTCTCATGCCTAATCTTTTTTCCAAGTTTATACAGCAACTGACATTAAAAGCTATACAGGTTGTCAGTTTATGGTTGGATGAGGAAAGCAAGGCTTGAATAAAAACTAGTCCTTGTTTATTAACAATATGTTTAAAAAAAAAAGTCACAAAAAACAGCTAAAAATGTATTCACACATTCTAGATACAAATTTGAATGTTATCCACATTATTCACATCCAAATTATGTTTGAGGTTTGCAAGCCATAATTTTGATGTTTGGTAATATTTTTTAAATTATTTTACAGTAGAGAGTCTTCTAGTGTATTTGGTTAGTTTAACCATTTAGTTTACAATTCATCCCGGCCCTCTGATTTTCTTTTCTGTCTTTGTACTTTTTTGTCCGTATGGATGTGAAATGGTCTTAAATTCTATTCATTGTGGTCTTAAAAAAAAGTCTTAAAAAGTCTTAAATTTCACTTATTGAAACCTGCGGAGACCCTGCTGTTAATCGTGGCAGACTTCATGAAAGCCAACGACGACAACTTTGGGACATATGATGATCCAGAACTTTATATTTTTGAGCCTGAATATACAAAGGATGAGCTACAGGTTTTAGAAGCTGAGCAATAAGAAGCTTGAGCTAGTAGCACTATTTTAAGTGCTGAACAAAAAATAAAAACTGCAAACATAATAATATCTGCTCTCCCTGGGATGTCGACTGATGGGATGATTTTTTATTCCCGTTTAGAGAAAAAAAATATTCATAATCATAACGCAGGTAAAAAAAAAAAAAAAAGTATAAGTTGGGCGCAAACAAGCATAATTTTATGTCTTTCTTGCCTTCTCCGGGTCTAAGTTGGATGTCAAAATTGACTATAGTGACTTACTCGATGGTCAGTTGTCCATTTGGTCAAGCTGGTTGGGGACGTTTCCAGTTGATTTGGGTAAGCAATTCATTTATTTCGACATAGCTTGCCTCTAAGTTCCATGTTTGCAGCGTCAAGTCACGCCGACCTCACTCTCTCGGCTTCAGTCTGCTCCAACATTTCACCCTCTCTTTGTGCTCGCTTTTACAAGCAGCAGTTCATCCTCTGTAGATTCAGCTTTAAAAAGATAAGGTTGTGAATCCTAATTTGTCCAAAAATAGTCATTTTCGTCATCTATTCCAAAGTCTGCCATGATTAAAACAAACTAGCATTTGTTTCCGGAAGTAGGAACACACATTTGTTGCCGGAAATCGGAAGTTTGTTGCTATGGAAACGGAAATAAATGCGCTGAAGAGATATGTTTTGATTTAACTTAAAATTAGCAATATACGGTAAATATTATATATATTATATATGTGTCTGTTACTACTTTATATACATACTTGCAGCGCGTATATAACATGTTGATAGACGGTTTTGAAGTTGTTTTAGAGGGCTTTGAAGGCTACAATGGTGTTTTTTATCTTTGGAATCCTAAAAAAAAGCATGTATGTTCTTGTCTCTTATAATGATTGTGAACGATAGGCAAAATTTCCAAAAAAGTGCAGTTGCCCTTTAAGTGACGCCAGTTTTGGTGCATCTCATGTCTCATCTTTTGATATCGCACATGCCAAAAACTCACCAATGTGGAGATGTGTTATAGATGAGGCAAGAGTTAAATATGAAATGTATCCAAAAAGTTGTTGTGCAAAAAATTAGTCAACATGATTTTTGCGATATATTACAGTAGCCCCAATATTAGCCATCGTGTTGTTGTTAGCAGTGTTCACCCTTAACCCAGAAATTTAAGTCCCTCTTCGCGAATATCTTGAAAGAAATGATATCCTGGTGACTGCGTGGGTTCCCTCCGGGTACTCCGGCTTCCTCCCACCTCCAAAGACATGCACCTGGGGATAAGTTGATTGGCAACACTAAATTGGCCCTAGTGTGTGAATGTAAGTGTGAATTTTGTCTATCTGTGTTGGCCCTGCGATGAGGTGGCGACTTGTCCAGGGTGTACCCTGCCTTCCGCCCGAATGCAGCTGAGATAGGCTCCAGCACCCCCCGCGACCCCGAAAGGGACAAGCGGTAGGAAATGGATGGATGGATGGTGTGAATGTGTCTTGTCTATCTGTGTTGGCCCTGCGATGAGGTGGCGACCTGTCCAGGGTGTACTCTGCTTTATGCCCGAGTGGAGCTGGGATGGGCTCCAGACCCCTCGCGATCCTAAAAGGGACAAGCTGTAGAAAATGGATGCATGGATGGAAATTCTGCACTGTAATACATATAAGACATGAATATGACTTAATATAACACTTAATATAGGCCACATATGTGTAGAATATGCTTCAAAATTGTTAGATTTGTTTTAAATCCGGGATATAGTGAAGCCGCAATATGTAAAGCCTAGTGTGACGACTGTATCTACAAACCCTATGACCTTTACTGCTACACTTTTTATTCTTTTCTGTTAATAATTGTTTTTTAACTGATGAACTGGTACATGTTAAACACAGGTAATGAATAAATTATCAATACTTGCTGAAACAGGTAGAAGTGGTCCGATTAAAAAAGCTTTGTGTGCTTTTTCTTACTACATTTTAGACATGTTGAATTGTTAGGGCAAAGTTCAAATGTTAACACATTAACATTAACATTAATCACAAAAAATGATTGCAATAATCACGTATAAATGAAAGTTAATCAAAGGATTTATTCCGGGATGCATAATGTACATACTGCATGTGACGTACTTTAATTAGGGCTGTACAATTCTCTAAAAAATGTCAAAATTGGGATCGTGACTCTCTGGGACAATTTTCCACAAACACAAACACACATTATGTTCAGGGCCATGTGCTTACTTTTTAAAGTAACCACATTTTTTTATTGTTATAATCATCATCATCAAAGTCCTGGAAGGACAATTGAAGAGGGAATTTCTAAATAAAAACTAATAGAAAGACTAACAATAATCCATTGGGTCAAAAACATGGCACACCTTCTCACTCACAGTATAGTGGAACTGTATGTGCAAACTTACCGGTAATTGCTTCTTGAACATGGTTCGTAAATCAAAAAGTTTGTACAGTGAAGAAAATGTATCCATAAGAAACCATGTAAATGTGAATATTGGGTTCCAGCCTTGACAAACGTCCCTATTTTAGTTAAGGTTTGTACACTTTTTGAACACAATATAAAGTGCTATAACGTAGTGTATATCAAACAAACATAACAAAGAAGTGATGAATTAACTGTCTTGTCTCTTGATTAACAAGCTAAAATACCAACAACGACAAGCTCAACTGTTCTGTATGCTCTGCTCTGCCAACACACACGCACACACACACACACAGAAGTCTCTTTGGTGCACTCACAAACAATCAGAAATCACAAACATCCTTAACAACCATATTGCTAGAATAATAAACATTTTAAAAAGTTAAGTAAAGTTAAGTCTTTTAGAATTCATCACATGTCGGTGTGAATATTTTTATGCAGCCCTAACTTCAATGTAACTCTTTTTTGCATGTTGGAAATAAATACACAATAACCATCTTAACTTGCCTAAATAAGTGTAACGTATGGTTAAGTTATTCGAGCAGTGCTCACCAATGAGCTAAAAGCCATGAGCCGTCAACTCAGTGTCCAATTTTTAAAGCGTTGGGAAGTGACTTTTAAGCAACATACTATCGCACAGCCACACCAGCTAGCATCCGTTACATAAGCATACCTTATTGAACAGCAATAATGACTTCTTGTCTTGGGTTCAGGGTGGACGTGGTGATCTGTCTAAGTACTACTGTCAGGAACGACACGCTGCATGAGGGCAAAGAGCAACGTGTCTCCCTGAAATGTCGTAAACAACTACGGGTAGAGGAGTTAGAAATGGTAGGTACAGGATATACAGTAACATGGATTTTTTTTCAAACTAAAACATATGTCAAATATGTCAACTTTCAGTCGGAGGACATACGGTTAGAACCAGAGTTGTATGAGCCCTGTAAGTCTGACATCAGTCGCCTGTGTCCCAGCGTAGCTTTTGGCAACGCTCAGGTAAGGTTTGGTAAGAACAGCAGCATCAGAATCAAACCTGGTATTTCTTTTTTTCAATGTTCTTCTCATTTCCCGCAGATAGTCGAGTGTCTAAAGGAACAAAGGAAGCAGCTCAGTCTGCGCTGCCACCAGCGGATCTTCAGGCTGCAGGAGGCCGAGATGACAGACCCCGAACTCGACTACCAGTTGATGAGAGTCTGCAAGCAGATGATTAAGGTGGCTGGAGAAAGGATGAAATATTATTTATATTTTTATATAATCTCTTTCAGCAAGATCATTAACTCTCTTTTGCAGAGGTTTTGCACTGAAGCAGATGCCAGGAATGTTCTTCAGTGTCTGAAGCAGAACAAGAACAGTGAGCTGATGGATCCAAAGTGCAAACAGATGATCACTAAGAGACAGATCACCCAGAACACAGGTACACCTTTACTAATGCATACAAACTACAGTGGAACCCGATTTTATACTCCTGACAACCTGCCCCCTCTGCAGTGGACATTATGTTTTGCATCACTTATTTTTTCCAAAAAGTATAACTCTGACAAATAAAATAGACCAACAGGCGGCCCGCAGGCCAAAATCGATCCGCCAAACATCCCCCAAATAAGGAAACCACACAGTTTTACAGCACACTGCTCAATAATGGCGGCGAAAGATCAAGCGTGGCTGGATAGCATAATAAAGGGCTTCCCAAACGTTTTGACTCAAGGGCCACATTGTCAGTTAATTATATATAATTACCTCTTTGCTCTTTTTTCCACTTTTTAATTTTTTTAGTAGTATTTTAGAATGTGCCACGGGCTGTTAAAAAAATAGCTGCAGGCCGCAAATGGCTCCTGAGTTACACTTTGGACACCATTAAATCTACACCCTCCTTCAGACTACAGGTTGAACCCGGTGCTGAGAAAGTCTTGCCGACCGGACATTCCCAAGTTCTGCCAGTCCATCCTGAACAAAGGGAGTGAGGACAGCGAGCTGGAGGGTCAGGTGATCGCCTGCCTGAAACTCAAATATGCTGATCAGGTCTGTCCAATCAACAGAAATCCAGTTGGTATCTCAACCACAGACATCATTTCCTAAATCTCACCATCAATATGTCAGAGATTGTCCCAAGACTGTGAAGACCAGATCCGAGTGATTCTCCAGGAGTCTGCGCTGGACTACAGACTGGACCCACAGCTGCAGATGCATTGCTCAGATGAGGTACACATGTTGCAGAAATACACCTCCATTTCTCTTTGATGTTCTCGTCTCGTCATTCCACTTTCTCATCCAGATCTCCAAGCTGTGTGCAGAGGAGGCAGCTGCTCAGGAACAGACTGGTCAGGTGGAAGAATGTCTGAAAGTCAACCTCCTCAAGATCAAGCAGGACACCTGTAAAAAGGTATACTGTATTTTTTAATGGTTGACTCTCTTCGTATTGTTTGGAGACGATATTCGTATACATCAATATTTTGGTTTTACTTTGTTCAAACACAGAGACATATCACCTAAAAAATATAATATAGTACTATAGGACAATTGTCCCTCCTTTATGCATTACTATTTCTGTGGAGGTTGTATTTTGTTCGCCATGATAGTTTTTTACAAGATAACTAGCAATTTTCTTCAAACCTCTGAGGCCCAGGGTAGGATATTTCGCTTTTGCTTTCCTGGCTATTCACGGTACAAATTTCCAGTACCTGGGAATCGATACCTGTACTTACGGTACTTTTGTGTGTGTTAATAAATGGTAATTGTTTAATAATAAAATATTTTTTAGTGTAATAATTATAAATGAGCTGATTGCTATAACTGTGCTGTCCAGTTGTTTTAACTTGTTGTCTTATTACATTTCTGAGATTCATTTGCAAGTATATTAGACTTCAGTGAGGTTACAATTCCAAGACATTAAATGGCAATAGTGCATAGACTACGATGTGTTGCCTATTTAGGAAGTAGACTTTGCCATGAAGCTGAATGTCTGTCTAGTCTTTTGTTACACCCTACAAAGTGTTCATACTGTAAGTATTGTACTTATTACAAACCAGCTGTTTGATTTTAATGTGCAACTTAGTTGTTGTTTTCTTTACCAAATTTTAAAGAAGTGTTGAAATGGCCATGTAAAGTTGCTAATGCTAATCAATAGCATGTATATAAAGTTAGTGTACCACTGATAGTCACACACACACACTATGGCAAAGACAATGTAAATTAGCATCAAGCTAGCCATTTTGGAAAAGTAATTCTACGTTTGAGCATTTTCTATCCGACATACTTGCTTTGTTGGCATTGAAAATTGCAACCTTGATTTGACTTTGGCTGAACTTTTGCTGCTTGAGTGAGTTTAGTCTGCAACCGGACTTGACGTCATGAGCAGAAAGGTATCTAAATATGGCACCGATTGGTTTTTCGTGAATCGATACCTGATAGTATCGACGGAATTTGGTCGGTGCCCATAAAAGTACAGGATTCGCTACCCATCCCTACTTTTTTACCTAATACGGTATTTCAACCTGTTAAACAGTTTATCTTGCTTTGGTTGGTTTCGTTGTATGTGTGACTTATTTGTTCATTTTGATATAGGAACTGATTTACTAAGATCCAAATGTCTCACGCTAAACATTGTGAGCAATCTATAAAATGGCGTGTGCTATTAGTCGGCATGTTGCATGTGCTCTACGAACACTGCGTGTGCAGTTGAAGAGTGGTGCTGAGTGCCTTATTTGAAGAGGAACTGCACTTTTTTTTTTATTTTGCCAATCTTTCACAATAAATATGAAAGACATGACGACGGATGTATTTTTTTTAATGCATTCTAACTTGTAAATAAACATAAATAAAAGTCCGCTTACAGCTGAGACAATGGGAGTCCCACTATTCTGCCTATAAAACCCAATAAATAACCATCCAAAACTCCAACAATACTCCATTTACTTTTCACGACTTGAATATTAACCAAGTATTAGTGATATCGTTATTATAAGTGCTACCTAGGAATGTAATGGTAAACAGTATAATGGTAAATGGTATAATGGTAAACGGTATAATGATAAACTGCGGTAAAATTCCAGACGGTTTGGAATACCATTTAAATTTTTAATTACTGACAAACCATAATTTATTAATGCATTTTAGGCAACACTAGGTACTTCCTGGAAATGGAAGCGACAGCACCGACGCATGCGCACGAGAACTTTGTTCTGGAGATGTTCTCTTCCAGTAAACGGAGCCATTTGCTTTGTTTCACTTTATTTCACTTGTTTCTACATCTGTGGAATTTTGGTGTGCATTGAAGAGCGCACTGCTGTTATTAGATGACAACAGGTGTGTACAGAATTAGAGACAGAAGCATTTGTCCCACACTAAAAGTATACCTTGGAGGAGAAAAATATTTGATGTTGCAGTTGCAGTCCGTCAACTGCTCGGACTGAGAGTTACCATGCAGTAAGCAAACTGTCGGGAACGCTGCCACAACTTGTTTGGTAGACTATTGGCCCAATAGATCTGATATGATATCAGCACGGCTAATAGATACTTTTAACTTCTTTTGTAGTGTGGAATGTGATCAAGCAATATGTTGTTGTGATCACGTGGGCTCTGCAAGTTGGATCCTGGCACTGCTAGAAAGAAGTGCTTAAGTTAGGCTGACCATACGTCCTCTTTTCCCCGGACATGTCCTCTTTTGCGGGGGTGTCCGGGGTGTCCGGGCGGGGTTTCTTAAATGCCTCAAATGTCCGGCATTTTGAGTTAGGGTTGCGTGTATTTTCAATGTACGTCCAGGGTTAAGAAGGGGTTAAACAAAACAAACTGTTACATGCGCACACAGAAACATTCGTGAGGTAGGGGCAGAGACACAGAGCGAGAAAGCTAGTGAGGGGAGAGGGACATGAGAACAAGAAATGCCGACAAGTAAATGCAACTTCACGGATGATTTGCGGAAAAAGTTTTCGTGTTTTGGTCCTGGCCGTGACACATGGGAAGCAGAATGCACTGTGTGCAAAGCAGGAACGTGTATATCTGTGGCAAATAAAGATCTACAAGCCCATATCGACACTACAAAGCACAAAACAGCTGTGCAGGGCGAGAGCTCGTCTGCTGTTTTTTGTTTAAATGTAATTAACTTCTTTTGAGGCATTATTTATGTTTAGATTATATACAAGAGGTTATTTTGAATATTTCTACCTCTGCACTTTTTTTCCAAAACTGTGAATGTTACAGAATATAAGTGTGACTTATTTTGTTATACTGTCAAGTAGTGTTGGCGTTAACACACTTTTTGTGTCTTTTTAACGCATTGAAATCAGAAAGGACGCAGATTTTTTTTATTTTACCATTTGCGGCCCACAGCATAATGTTTTAAAGGCCCACGGCACATTCTAAAAATACTATTAGAATAAACAAAAACATAACAAAAGTGAAATAAAAAAGCTTACAGGTGAAATGTCATTTAGAAACAGTTGCAATGTTGACTAATAAAACAAAGCTCATTGCTCAAGACATAATAATAATAATCTAAATCAATGTTATTATGAATTATTGAAAGGTTCCGATTGCTTCACATCAAATATTCCACTAAGAAAAATATTTTTGGTGGAAGATTTTGCATATTTTGTGTGTTTGCCATAAAAAACATAGTTTTGTTTGACAAAAAAGGGCGGAAAACAAACAAACAAAAAACACAACATAAAAAAACTAAAACATTTTTAAATGAGGAATAGATGTGAAGTTAATGTAGACTCCAGAGATTTAAGCGTTAAATATAAAATGTATGTATGCCCTGGCACACCATTATCATCATTTCATGACCCAAGCAAAACAGTTTTTACACGTTTATACTGAAATAAATACACCTACAACTTATTCAATAAAAACATAGAAAAAACTACCCGCAGTGGTAAAGTTTAGATCCATGAAGGAAAGAAGAAAGTGAATGAATGTTTATAACTGAATACATCTACATATGTATACACATTTGTTTTCTTTTGTATTTTTTTTTTTTAATGAATTAAGTAACGTTTATGACAACCTTTTTCCAAAACACAATATAGAATGTGAGATATAACCGGATAATGCATTTGTCATTTATTTTCAAAACGCTTACAAAAAAGTGGTACCCCAAAAGTTTACTGTGGCACCCCATTTTTATGACTTGATGGGGTCCCTGGGACCCCATTTTGAAAATTCCTAGCGCCAACACTGCTGTCAACATAGGAGAAAAAATGCTTTATTTAAATAAATATATTACTTATGAAGCAAGTTCGAGTATCATTGGCAAATTTTCACCTAGTCCTGGCCTTGGCACGCATATATGTGTCCTCTTTTTGGGATTTCAGAATATGGTCAGCCTAGCTTAAGTGGAGTCTGAAATTGACTTTATATTTTATTTGAGTTGTTACATCTTGGTTTCTTAAAACTTCTAAGTTTCATTTGCAAGTATGCTTTCCTTTCAGTTTGTCCTAGGTGGGTTGCCATAGTCAGGAAGTAGTTTATTGCCATTAAGTTGAATTTGCCACACTTGTAAATTGTTGAGCCCTGCAAAGTGTTTTCCTGTAAGTATTGTACTTGTTACAGCTATTTGATTGAAACGTGCATCTTAGTAGTTTTTATTGCAGAATTTGGAAGTGTCGAAATTGCCACGTAAAATCACTAATGCTAACTAGTAGCATGTTTATGGTATATCCAGTGATAATTAGCATCCAGCTTTTGAGTACTTTTGTTTTAATGCGTTTCTTTTATATTGGAATGTCACAGAGAAGTTATTTTGTATCTCATGTAAGTTATTTGGCATATTTTATGTCTGCATGTTCAGTTTTTCAGTGTTTAGAAGTAAAGACTCTTAAAAGACTCTTAAATGGAGACAATCTGTTATCTGTCTGCTAAGCTAGCAAAGAAGAGAGGTTAGCTTGTATCTGAGTTGTTATAGCCGATGTTTTAGATGCAGGCCGATATAATCCATTACCTGTTTTTTTACCCAGTATCACTATTGGATCGGGACACCCCTAATAATTAGTCTGGTGTTAATTGACCGATTTACATACGTTAAAGACTTGTGTGCAGTTTGAAGTGTGCTCTTTCGATGCAAGCTGAACCCATCACATTTTGCTACCTATCCACATACAGGTGCGTAACCAAATTACTAGCACCATTTCTCAGGGTCTAAAGCATGGGTGTCAAACTCTGGCCCGCGGGCCAAAATTGGCCCGCCATGTAATTTAACTTGGCCCTTGAGGCGACATCAAATTAACACTAGAGCTGGCCCGCCGATTATATACAGCGGCGGTGCCGTGGTAACACCGCATTCACCACTAATTCTCTTACTTGCCAACCCTCCCGGGAGACTCCCAAATTTCAGTGCCCCTCCCGAAAATTGTCACATCCGCTTTTCATCCAGTCCAACGAGTGCTGGCCCAGTCACATAATATGTGCAGCTTCTGCACGCACACACAAGTGAATGCAACGTATACTTGATCAACAGCGATACAGGTTACACTGAGAGTGGCCGTATAAACAACTTTAACACTGTTAGAAATATACGCCACACTGTGAACCCATACCAAACAAGAATGACAAACACATTTCGGGAGAACATCCGCACCGTAACACAACATAAACACAATAGAACAAATCCCCAGAACCCTTTTGCAGCACTAACTCTTCCGGGACGCTACAAGGTGTGTGTGTGTGGGGGGGGGGGGAGTCTATTTTGTAGCGTCCCGGAAGAGTTAGTGCTGCAAAAGGTTCTGGGTATTTGTTCTGTTGTGTTACGGTGCGGATGTTCTCCCGAAATGTGTTTGTCATTCTTGTTTGGTGTGGATTCACAGTGTGGCGTATATTTCCAACAGTGTTAAAGTTGTTTATACGGACACCCACAGTGTAACCTGTATCGCTGTTGATCAAGTGTGCGTTGCATTCACGTGTGTGCGTACCGAAGCCGCACATATCTTGTGACTGGGCCAGCACGTTGTTAGAATGGATGAAAAGCAGACGTGACGACAGCTCAAAGAGGACGTTAAAGGCAGTGCCTTTAAGGCACGCCCCAAGACTGTGGTCCGGGTGGACTACGAGAAATAATGACTGATGAACACCTTCGTTCGATAATGAAGGTTGCCTCAGCTCAAAGCCTGAGCCCCGACATTAAAGAACTAGCATCCAAGAAAAGATGGCAGGTATCTGGCTTGGGCACATCATATTAGATCAGTGTGTTGCAAACTGAGCAGTTTAAAGTCCTGAATGGTTGGTTTATTCATTATTTTATTTTCAAATTTATTAGCCTGTGGAAAAAGTTAATGTTGATATTTACCTCAGAAGGCTGCAAATAGAAAAGAGGCATTCAATTTGTATTTAAATTGTATTTGATATGCCATTGATATTTTTTTATTATTATTATTATTATTATTTGAAACTCGATTTTGCATGTCACTATAAAGTTATATAAGCCTTGCTTGTTCAATATTCAATTCAAAACTTGTTTGGGTCCCTATTAAAAGGTTAATTTGTTCAACCTTGGCCCGCGGCTTTGTTCAGTTTTAAATTTTGACCCACTCTGTATTTGAGTTCGACACCCCTGGTCTAAAGCATGAATCGTAATGTCAAATGTTGGTATTTTTGAAGGTGCTGATCCAAATGTCTGTGATTTGATCGAGTTCCATGCTAATGACGTCTTAAAAGTTGCGTTCTGTGTGAACATCTTGACTCTCCAAGAGTTGCTTCAAAGAGAAAGCAGGAGGTGGAGGGCAGAAAGAAGAACAACAGTTTTGCAGTTGTGATACAACTGCTGCTTTGTTTAATTTGCCTTTCTTGCCACAGGAAGTGCTGAACATGCTGAAGGAGAGTAAAGCGGACATCTTTGTAGACCCGGTCCTCCACACGGCCTGTGCCCTGGACCTGAAACATCACTGTGCTGCTATTACACCCGGCAGAGGAAGACGTGGGTGCTTTTACACAATCATTGAGTTTTACTTTTCATATGCAGTTTCATTAGGGGGGTGCTTAGTGGTAAGCATGCTGGCCTCACATTCAGGTGATCGAGGGTTTGAATCTCTGACAAGTTGGTACACTTTCTCTGAGTTTGCATGTCTCTCCATGCTTTTGTGTGTTTTCTCCAGTTACCCTAAGGGCATTCAATCGATCGCAACTGGACTGTTTGGTTTGTCTTAGAAGTCGTTAAGCCTCTCATCCGAGTAGGTTTCATCAGTTCGTGCTCATTGACTTAGATTGGTCAGATCTAGTCTAGCGGCTGGTGCCAAAACCCCAAATATTTATACTCCAACACCAGGAGGCTGTGCCTGGTCAAGGATGGCCTGAGACACATCACAGTACATTTCAAACTAGGCAACACCCTGAGACACAGACTAGTGCATCCTAAAGACCGGACACCCCACACCCACAAAAAGAATCTGGTGCATGCTATCCAGTGTAATGTTGAATACATACATTGGGGAAACAAAACAACCACTAAGCCGACACATGGCACATCATAGACGGGCAAACTGTTCAGGCCAAGACTCAAAAATGTACCAGATTCTGGACAGGGAGGACGGATGGTACGGAATAGGAGTGAGGGAAGCCATCTATGTCAAGGTTGAAAAACCATTCCTGAACAGAGGAGGTGGTCTGTGACACCACCTGTCTACCACATACAACAATGTCCTTTCAACCATTCCTAAAAGACTCCGCAATTTAGCCTCCAACAAATAACAGGAGTTAGAAACATTCTTTGTGCCATTTGTTTACAACTGAATGGAGTGGATTCCAACTATTTTTGACACAATACCTCAATGCTAACAAGGGGGAATTACACTTCAACGACTTTCATTGGCATTGATAGTAGTATTGCTCGTTTGCATTAAAACAGTTGTTTTTCTCAAGATGATAGGGCAAAACCATCCTCGCCCCTTGGAGTATAAATATTTGGGGTTTTGGCACCAGTCGCATAACTGGATTTGACCAATCTAACTCTATTAGCACAAACTGATAAAGCCTTTTCCGATGAGAGGCAAAACGTCTTCTAAGACAAACCAAACAGTCCATCAATTGAATGCCCTGCGATTACAATGACCTGGATGAATAAGAACATTCATAGACATCGTTCTCCAGTTACAAGTCCCAAAAATATGCAGGTTAGGTAATAAGAGATTAAACTGTCTATAGTCGGTGTAAATGTGTGTCTATATGTGTTGACCAGACCGATTATGGATCAATATTTTTACAATTTTACCAGTATCAGTTTGTGACATAAATTAATGACATAAAGAAAGTTAATATGTACTTCTAAACATTTTTGTTTTGCTCTTAATTGCTCTTAAAAGGACATTATGCAAATTTGGCAATTACAATATTACCATGACCTGAACTGCTTGTATGTGTCAGTAATTCAATTGTAATCATCAGATAAATGTACTTAGTGTGTTACTTACTTACGTTTTTTTGGTGTCTGTGTCACAATGCAGAGATGTCGTGTCTGATGGAAGCATTACAGGACAAGAGAGTTCGCCTGCAGCCTGAGTGTAAGAAACGACTCCAGGATCGCATCGACATGTGGGGCTATGCTGCTAAGGTACAATAACCAGAACAATATATTTTACATTGTTTTAATTATGATTAATTACTGACTTTATTTTTCATAAATATGTGCCAGCAATGGAAATTATTTAGTTTTGTTGAAATTTTTATATATACATTTTTGTTACATTGTTTACCCCGCCTTCCGTCCGAATGCAGCTGAGATAGGCTCCAGCACCCACCGCGACCCCGAAAGGGACAAGCGGTGGAAAATAGATGGAATGGATGTTGCATTTTGGTAATTTTGCAATAGTAACAAATTTCTGATTTAAGTAAAACGTCAGTTTTGGTTGTTTTGTGTTTTTATCCATCAACTTAAAATCCACGCTGGTTGCGTATTTACACAGCAGGCAGCCAAGAGAAAGAAGAAGAAGACACATGAGAGCGTTCCTATCCAACACCACTATCAACATTTGGATCGATCCATCCAACTTTACTAAACAATAACGCCATTTGTCACTGTGCCTACGTGTGCTGTAGGTGGCGCCAGCAGAAGGCTTCTCCGATCTGGCGGTGCAGGTGATGACGTCACCTTCCAAGAACTATATCCTGCTCACGATCGCACTGAGCATGTGCGTCCTCTTCCTGGTGGGGCTGCTGTGCGGTCGGATCACCAAACATGTGACCAGAGAACTGAAGGACCGGTAGAGGACACCGGCTGCTCTTCTTCGTCTTCATCCTTTGTCTCCTCCTCAAGTCCGTCACCAGCCAAAGTCCAGTGCCAACACCAGTTCTCCCCTTTGACCTTTGCTGTAAGATTACCCTGACAAAAAATCATGACATTTTTTTCCCTCCTGAGGACCTTTTTTGGTGTTGGACGTGAGAAAATCAAGTGTCAAAATGAGCACTTTCAGCTGGACTGAGGACTGTTGCTTCTCTTCGGACCCCGACTTGTTTAGTCATGTTTAAGGTAAACTTGGCGCATGCAAAGAACCTCAAGATGTTTTTCTTTTGTAAGAGGCGTCCTGAAATGCACAAGCAGCATCTTGAAACAACGAGGAGAACTTGCTTGAAACTGTTTGGGGTTGAATCCTCTTCCCGCCTGTGCAGGATCTACTCAACCTGCTCGCCAAGTCCACAAATGTTTTTTGCTTTACATAACTTCATAATTTCTGTAGATATTACTTTTTTTATTGGAGATTTGTTGTTTCAGATGGAATTTGTGCTTATGAAGCCAAATAATGCAGTTAAAAGTAAACATAAGAAGAAGTGCAAGACTACAGGGTGTCCAGAGTCCAGACTGGGGGCCTTTTGCCCGACCTGCAACTCTTTTTTTATATTCCTGAGGCAAAAAGATAATATATAAATAAATTAAAATATGTCTGATTTTACATGAAAAGTAGAAATGTTGAATAATTACAAGAAATTCTACTCATGCTGGAATTAGCATTTATAATAGTCAGTGTTTTTCATACAATCATTTATTTGTGGCGGCTCACCATAAGCGCCACAATTAGATTTACCCTCGCAAATAAACACATTATAATGGGACTGTCTGTGAATGTAGCTTGTTGTTAGAACCCCATACATAGATGGCATCGGAGTTCTGCTTCTTAACGCACCTCACATGCACCTGGTCTGCCAGAGAATTAAGAAGACAGCAGAAGGGGCCATGTTGCAAACTTAGTGACTTTGAGGGAGTATTGAAGACCCCTTGGCAACTTTTTCTTGGTCTTACTGGACACTTGGAGAAGCAAACGAAAAGCCTGCATCGCTCTTCTCAACGAGCAGCTCGTGCTGTTTGTGAAGCCCCCCTATATCTCGCATACTACATAAAAAATGATTACAAAGAAATGTAATTTGAGCATATTTGTTTTGCTATTATTTTTCTCTACAAATAATTTTTAAAAAATCTAAATCAAAACAACATATTATATATTGTATATTAACAGCAATGGTAGTCATTTTAATTAGTGCAATAATTAGTAAGAAGGCATTAATATATGTGAATACTTAGGAGTGGCAGTTGTATTTGTTATTCTAACATACTTTGTGTCAAAGTCCACGATGCGATAAAGTGTAACACAGGTGTGTTTGTGTGTGTGTGTGTGTGTGTGCTGTAACATTACCAAGTACATGAATGACACGTCCACTCTGTGGTACCAGTGCCTTTCTTTTGTCAGCATCACCATCAAAACCCCCAGATGGCAGTGTTCCTACGAGCGACTAGTCCAGGTGCACTTTTCTACTCTACCAAAGTCAGCCGGGGAAGGCCCAGCTGGTGACATTGAACATGCCCAAGCAACACGAACACAAACACATTTTGTCTGGTCTAGTCAGCAGCTCATTCGCATATCAAGCAAGGGACATTCCTTTGAGGAGAAATCTTCTAGATGGTGAGGACCGCTGGTGTGAGAGAAGCCATCACTCAAGACATGTTTGCGACATCACCTATTGTGTGCTTTTAACAATGCCCTGACGTCTCAGCCCAAATATTGTCTCATTCCACTGTAACTACTCAGCCCATATATTGTCTCATTCCACTATAACATCTCACAGCCCAAATATTTTCTCATTCCATTATATTTTCCTGCAGCCCAAATTTTGTCTCATTCCACGGTAACTTCTCTCAGCCCAAATATTGTCTCATTCAGTGCATAATCTCTCAGCCCACATATTGTCAAATTCCACTATATTTTCTTGCAGCACAAATTGTGTCTCATTCCACAGTAACTTTTCCCAGCCCAAATATTGTCTCATTCTAAAGCATAATCTCTCAGCCCAAGTATTGTCTCATTCCAGGGCATACTCTCTCAGACCAAGTATTGTCTCATTCCACTGTAACTACTCTGAGCCCAAATATTGTCTCATTCCACTATAACATTTTACAGCCCAAATATTGTCTCATTCCATTATAATTTCTCTCAGCCCAAATATTGTCACAATCCACAGTATTTTCTTGCAGCCCAAATTTTGTCTCATTCCACGGTAACTTCTCTCAGCCCAAATATTGTCTCATTCCACAGTATTTTCTTGGAGCCCAAATTTTGTCTCATTCCACGGTAACTTCTCTCAGCCCAAATATTGTCTCATTCCAGGGCATACATAATCTCTTAGCCCAAATATTGTCTCATTCCACTGTAACTTCTCTCAACCCATATATTGTCTCTTTCCCCATAACATCTGACAGCCCAAATATTGTCTCATTCCATTATAATTTCTCTCAGCCCAAATATTGTCACATTCCACAGTATTTTCTTGCAGCCCAAATTATGTCTCATTCCACGGTAACTTCTCTCAGCCCAAATATTGTCTCATTCCAGGGCATACATAATCTCTTAGCCCAAATATTGTCTCAATCCACTGTAACTTCTCTCAACCCATATAGTGTCTCTTTCCCCATAACATCTGACAGCCCAAATATTGTCTCATTCCATTATAATTTCTCTCAGCCCAAATATTGTCACATTCCACAGTATTTTCTTGCAGCCCATTCCACGGTAATTTATCTCAGCCCAAATGTTGTCATTCCAGGGCATACGTAATCTCAGCCCAAATATTGTCTCATTCCACTGTAACTTCTCTCAGCCCATATATTGTCTCATTCCACTATAACATAGGTGTCAAACTCTGGCCCCTGGGCCAAATTTGGCCCGCCGTGTAATTTCACTTGGCCCTTGAGGCCATATCAAATTAACACTAGAGCTGGCCCGCCGATTATATACAGCGGTGGTGCCGCGGTAACACCACATTCACCGCTAATTCTCATACTTGCCAACCCTCCCGAGAGAATTTCAGTGCCCCTCCCGAAAATCGTTACGTCCACTTTTCATCCAGTCACGTAATATGTGCGGCTTCTGCACGCACACACAAGTGAATGCAACGCATACTTGATCAACAGCGATACAGGTTACACTAAGGATGGCCGTATAAACAACTTTAACACTGTTAGAAATATACGCCACACTGTGAATCCACACCAAACAAGAATGACAAACACATTTCGGGACAACATCCGCACCGTAACACAACATAAACACAACAGAACAAATACCCAGAATCCTTTGCAGCACTAACTCTTCCGGGACGCTACAAGGTGTGTGTGTGTGTGTGTGGGGGGGGGCGGGGTTTGGTGGTAGCGGGGGTGTATTTTGTAGCCTCTTCATGTTCCTCATGTCCTGCCGCCTTGTACTGGAACTTCAGGGCTTTCATCTCCTGCCTAATGTTGTGGATCCTTACAGCTCTGTAGTTCTTTGAGTATGTGATTCCGGAGCTTCTCTTCTCCTCCTCGCCGAACCATTCAGCTGCGATGCTGACAATGATTGTTGTCATAGCTTGTAGCTTCCCGTCGGCTTCTCCCTTCGCCATTGCCTCCAGAATTTGGTCGACTATCTTCATCGAATTGCTTCCAGAGTGAGGTCATGCTAGCTGCAGGCCACTTGATCCACCTCTGTTCAGACTTGATGCTCGAGGGATTAGTTTGCAACACATTGAGGTTCTGGGCACTATGGGGTGACTCCGGGCCTGGCACCTCCTGCGACTCACCAGGTGTAACACCTGTGCGTTGTGTTGCTTCTGCTCCCAACAGGCACTTCTTTCTCGCTTGGTGGATCTTTAAGCCATGGATGTTCTTGCAAACTTCACCGCATGTACACTGCACGCTCATAGTCGTTTGTCTGTTGCCTAGGTCTGTTAACGTTAAGTCCGTCCGACTGGGGTGCTCATTCTCCCCCCCCCTTGAGCTCCCCTGGGGGTATTTTTCCTTTAGGTTCATCGTAGCTTGGTTGGGTTCCTCCTCACAGAAAATGCAAATTGGATTGCCGACCCGTTCTTCCCCGGTTGCCGTCTCTCCGGGCTGTCACTGACTCTTCAGTAGTCACCACACTCTTCATGGTTGTCATCCAGTCTTTCCTGGCTGTCACTGATCGTTTAGGGTATTCGCTGTGTACATACATCTATTGATGCCTAGTCTGTACACCGGGCGTTTGGGGTCTCTCAACTGGTCATACGCCCTCCTCCAAGCGACACAACCGGCCCGAATATTGTCTAAATACACGTTAACTACTCTGAGCCGAAAATATTGTCTCGTTCTATTGTAACATCAAATATTGTCTCATTCCACTGTAACTTCTCTAAGCCCATATATTGTCTCATTCCACTATAACATCTTGTAGCCCAAATATTGTCTCATTCCACAGTATTTTCTTGCAGCCCAAATTTTGTCTCATTCCATGGCAAATTCTCTCTGACCAAGTATTGTCTCAGTCCACTGTAACATTTCTCAGCCCAAATATTGTCTCATTCAGCAGGAAATTCTCAGCCCAAATATTGTCTCATTCCACGGTAACTTCTCGCAGCCCAAATATTTTCTGATTCACAGTAACTCCTCTCAGCCAAAATATAGTCTTATTCGACGGCAATATCTCTCAGTCCAAATATTGTCTCATTCCCCTGTAACATCTTTCAGCCTAAATACTGCTGCATTCCATGGTGATATCTTTCTGCCCAAATATTGTCTCATTCCACGGAAAAAGTGGTCACTAAGAAGTTGATTTGCCACCAGGAGGGCAAAACAATCTTTTGTTACACAGGCAGGACGACCGTTCCCTAACAACTGTATTGCGACCACCTCAGGGCACATAGTGTACCTACCGGAGACAAAAATAGGGAAAGTCCGCATTTAAAAGTTATAACTGTTCAACAAACAAGAGTTCAGTTTAACCTTTGGTGACATGGGTGACTGATAGTCTACACATTCATGATGGATGGTATAGTTTTTTGTTAGTTTTTCAAAGGATGTCAGTTCAGTAAATTTGGTGTCATGATGTACAGTAAAACCCTTGCTGTGTTGTTAGCGACAGCTAATGTAGCATAAAGCAGACTTTGGCTCACCTGACGTCCTCCCTTGAGGCCTTTCACTCACGTGGAAACAAATTGCAAAAAGATGAGTTGGTCTCTTACAAAAATAATTTTACATGGCTCAAAATGATCAAGTACATACCCTATTTCTACGTTATGCATAGAGAGTATTGTATTTTCAGGTTATGTCGTATGAAGATGGAGTTATTGTGACATTTCTTTTTTCTGTACAGATAATGTGAATTGAATAAAAATGTCTGTACATTTTCCTACATCGACCCTCAATTACGTGCTAAAGTTTCCACAAAATAAAAACATTCATGCAATCACAATCACTTTACTGCATTTCAGGGACATTTACTGTTAATAGGAGTATTGTAAAAATGACAAAAGCATGTTACACAGCCAGAGAGCATTGCAGTAATAAGTACAGTATGTCATTCTTTAGATCAGCATCAGTCAATCAATCAATCAATCAATGTTTATTTATATAGCCCTAAATCACAAGTGTCTCAAAGGGCTGTACAAGCCACAACGACATCCTCGGTACAGAGCCCACATACGGGCAAGGAAAAACTCACCCCAGTGGGACGTCGGTGAATGACTATGAGAAACCTTGGAGAGGACCGCATATGTGGGTAACCCCCCCCCCTCTAGGGGAGACCGAAAGCAATGGATGTCGAGTGGGTCTGACATAACATTGTGAAAGTCCAGTCCACAGTGGATCCAACACATCAGCGAGAGTCCAGTCCACAGCGGGGCCAACAGGAAACCATCCCGAGCGGAGACGGGTCAGTAGCGCAGAGATGTCCCCAACCGATGCACAGGCTAGTGGTCCACCCGGGGTCCCGACTCTGGACAGCCAGCACTTCATCCATGGCCACCGGACCTATGCAACTCCCCCTCGCAAGGGACAGGGGAGAAGAGGAGAGAAGAAAAGAAACGGCAGATCGACTGGTCTAAAAAAGGGGGGTCTATTTAAAGGCTAGATTATACAAATGAGTTTTAAGATGGGACTTAAATGCTTCTACTGAGGTAGCATCTCTAACTGTTACCGGGAGGGCATTCCAGAGTACTGGAGCCCGAATAGAAAACGCTCTATAGCCCGCAGACTTTTTTTTGGCTCTGGGAATCACTAATAAGCCGGAGTTCTTTGAACGCAGATTTCTTGTCGGGACATATGGTACAATACAATCGGCGAGATAGGCTGGAGCTAAACCGTGTAGTATTTTATACGTAAGTAGTAAAACCTTAAAGTCCCATCTTAAGTGCACAGGAAGCCAGTGCAGGTGAGCCAGTATAGGCGTAATATGATCAAACTTTCTTGTTTTTGTCAAAAGCCTTGCAGTCGCATTTTGTACCAACTGTAATCTTTTAATGCTAGACATAGGGAGACCCGAAAATAATACGTTACAGTAATCGAGACGAGACGTAACGAACGCATGAATAATGATCTCAGCGTCGCTAGTGGACAAGATGGAACGAATTTTAGCGATATTACGGAGATGAAAGAAGGCCGTTTTAGTAACACTCTTAATGTGTGACTCAAACGAGAGAGTTGGGTCGAAGATAATACCCAGATTCTTTACCGAGTCGCCTTGTGTAATTGTTTGGTTGTCAAATGTTAAGGTGGTATCATTAAATAGGTGTCGGTGTCTAGCAGGACCGATAATCAGCATTTCCGTTTTCTTAGCGTTGAGTTGCAAAAAGTTAGCGGACATCCATTGTTTAATTTCATTAAGACACGCCTCCAGCTGACTACAATCCGGCGTGTTGGTCAGCTTTAGGGGCATGTAGAGTTGAGTGTCATCAGCATAACAGTGAAAGCTAACACCGTACTTGCGTATGATGTCACCCAGCGGCAGCATGTAAATACTAAAGAGTGCAGGGCCAAGAACCGAACCCTGGGGAACTCCGCACGTTACCTTGACATAGTCCGAGGTCACATTGTTATGGGAGACGCACTGCATCCTGTCAGTAAGATAAGAGTTAAACCAAGACAAGGCTAAGTCTGACATACCAATACGTGTTTTGATACGCTCTAATAAAATATTATGATCAACAGTATCGAAAGCGGCGCTAAGATCAAGAAGCAGCAACATAGATGACGCATCAGAATCCATCGTTAGCAATAGATCATTAGTCATTTTTGCGAGGGCCGTCTCCGTAGAGTGATTTGCCCTGAAACCGAATTGAAAAGGTTCACAGAGATTGTTAGTCACTAAGTGTTCATTTAGCTGCTGTGCAACAATTTTTTCGAGAATTTTGGAAATAAACGGAAGGTGGGAGACCGGTCGGTAGTTTACCATGAGGTCAGGATCGAGGTTAGGTCTTTTGAGCAGAGGATGAATAACCGCTTTTTTGAATGCTAGGGGAACAGTGCCGGAGGAAAGTGATAAGTTTATAATATTTAACACTGATGGACCTAATAATACAAACAGTTCCTTGATAAGTTTCCCAGGAAGTGGGTCAAGTAAACATGTTGTTTGTTTTATCCCACTTACACGCTGTAATAATTCCTCTAATGTTATTTCATCAAAAATAGAAGACCACAGCTATCAATTATGGTTTGGAGCGCCACGCACTGAGGGTCCGATGGGGTATTCATATGGATATTAAAGTCCCCCATTATGATTATATTGTCGGCGTGCATCACTAGATCAGCAACGAACTCTGAGAATTCACTGATAAAGTCCGAATAGGGCCCAGGGGGGCGGTAGATAACAGCCAGGTCGAGAGGTAGCGGTGTGACAGACCTCATAGTAAGCACCTCAAACGATTTATATTTATTATTTAGGTTAGGGGTAAGGTTGAAATTTTCATTGTATATTAGTGCGACACCCCCTCCCCTTTTAAGAGGACGGGCAACATGCGCATTCGTATAGTCAGGAGGAGATGCCTCATTGAGCGCAAAAAATTCGTCTGGTTTGAGCCAGGTTTCGCTAAGACCAATGACGTTAAGATTGTTGTCTCTAATGACCTCATTAACTAATAACGCCTTGGGAGACAATGATCTTATGTTTAAAAAGCCCATATTATAGGTATTGGGCTGTTTTGACGAGTTTTTGTTAAGATTATCCGTAGTGGCAATATTAACAATGTTGCGTTTATTATGCGTAGTGCACTTTAAATAGTTTCGACCATATCTAGGAATTGATATGACGGGAATTTTCCGATTGTTTGCTTGGTGCTGCAATAGACTGGACATATCATAATTTGCCACCTCAGTAGAATGCATGTCCACCTCTGACACAGACACAACAGAAAAAACATTATGTGAATTGTGTATTATTCTAAGAGAATTGCTATGCGTACATGGATTATCCAGCCTGGCGCTGGCTAGTTCTAGCTTAACTGACTCCTCACCCGGACTAACAGACATTGTAATTGCCTGTGACCGGGCTTGCTCTAGTGTAGTCAGTCAAGTGAGACTTAAATAGTAGTCTATGTTTCTAGACAGGATGATGGCGCCTTCCTGGTTAGGGTGAAGGCCGTCTCTCATCAGCAAGCCTGGTTTGCCCCAGAAAGAGTATTAAAATGTGGTTGGTAGAGCGACCGTGCCAGCAACTTGAGGGTTCCAGGTTCGAACCCCGCTTCCGCCTTCCTAGTCACTTCCGTCGAGTCCTTGGGCAAGACACTTCACCCACCTGCTCCCAGCGCCACCCACACTGGTTTAAACGTAGCTTAAAGATGTAGATAATGGCTTTCACTGTGTAAAGCGCTTGGAGTCTCTTGAGAAAAGTGCTATATAAATAGAATTCGCATTTGTGTAAATGTGTCCTGTGATTCATAAGTCCAGTTGAGATCCTAATAGGAACGAAATGAGTTATAAGTGTTACTATTGGAAAAAAAATGTCACCCTGCCTGTTAGAGCCTTGAGTGTTGGCTGATACTGATTATTAATCCGATTCGATATCAGCACGGATCATAGTACATGCTTTTATTCTATAGTGTGGGATGTTAGAAGAGGTTTGATGAAGTGAAATGACTCTGAACAATTAAGACGTGTAGGTATGGTAGTTTATGACAGATTTATGCTCTTAAAGTGGAGTTTTAATTAGTTTTTGGCGACACCGAGTGGTCACAATAATTCAATAAATTAAGTGCATGACGCTGTAAGTTGAATGATGCAGACACGTTTCTTACCGCATACTTTCTAATACGTTTTTGCCTTAGAGACTTTGCATGTGTAAGAAATACACAACTAGAATTCTGTTTAAGACTGCAATATTGTTCAATTAAGGACATGTATTATGTATGTCTAGCTTGTGTGCTGCTGCGTGCTTAGCTGTTGTGTAGCTGCAAGCTCCTAGCAATCTATAAATTACCATGTTTATTTTTTTGTAAATGACTTCACTAAAATACAAGACAAGCAACCTTGTGTGCTTATTGGACGACATTTCGATGTTACCCGGCTGTCCAGCTTTGAACAAGCACTTCAGGATTGATCAGAGCTTTTAGGTACAAGCTGATATCAAACTGCACTAATTACACTGTCTCTACTTCACTTTCATGTGTTGGGAGGAGCCTGGGAAATAATCCATCTCAGCCTCCGGTTTTTAAATACTTCATATTCACGCTCTAGATGAGCGATCACAGTAGTACCTCGTTTTTTCTCCATAGTCCCTCCAAAAAGTCTAACGAACAGTGAATTGTACAAAAAACGAAGCATATTTTTCTATAACAAAAAATATGAATTTAATTACTGTGTTCCAAACACATACGAGAATAATTTACATGCATAAAACACTGTCAAATATGTGAATGACACATCAATTTGATTTAATTAAAAACTCTTGGCAAAGACTGCAATTCTGGGTAATGCTAGGAGTTTTCATGAATTCAATAGTGTTTCTCACCTTCTTTATCAAAGTACTGGCACTCACAATGTTCTCTGGTGCCATGGTGGATTATTTTGTTGTTGCACTCGGTAGGAGGCCACGGGGAAGACCCAGGACACGTTGGGAAGACTATGTCTCCCGGCTGGCCTGGGAACACCTCGGGATTCCCCGGGAAGAGCTGGACAAAGTGGCTGGGGAGAGGGAAGTCTGGGCTTCCCTGCTTAGGCTGCTGCCCCCGCGACCCGACCTCGGATAAGCGGAAGAAGATGGCACTCGATGAAAACAGATTAAGAGACCAGCTAGTTTGTTAAATACAATGTTTTGCCGTACAATGACCGTGACGGATTACAAAAACTGGTACAAAATGTTTAAGATTTTCTTTAAATTAACAGTAGAGTGGAAAAACAAGTTGACTTTACATGCTCAATTGTGTTTCATTGTACTCATTAAACATATCCGATTGTATTTGCAATTCGCAAAGTATGTGCAAATACTGTGTAAGCATCACAAAATGCCACATATTCAGTCGGCCTCTTTCAATATTGCGCTCCAAACGTCTTTGGCAATTTGCAGATTGACGTCACGGTAGTGCCGCTTCTGCACTCTGACCATATTATTAGATCAGTCATACTGGAAATACGCACACATTGGAAAAATATGTGCTGTTTATAATTCACAATTATTATGTAAGACAAGAACACATGTGCTTGGCTTTTTTTATGAATTTGAAATCGTAAATAAATAGCTAACAATTGAGTCAAAATCGAGGCTCCTCTGTTGCGCTCATTAGACTCTTTCTAAAAACATCCAGAAAGCGATAACAATACTCTATTTACAAGTTGTGACCAAAAGACTAACCAAATATGAGTGATATTGTTATTATAAGCGCTAACACAGACGGACTATTTTAGCAGTGCATTGATAGCAGTGAGCTAATGCTAGTTTACAGTATGGCTGCTGGTGCGCCGTCTCAAAAGTGCTAAAAGTAAATTCTAGATAATTCATGCATCTTTCACCTGGTAGAAGACAAATGTGGCCATGGACCCACAGGCTGGTCCACTTTGACGTTTGCGATTGATTCTTCATCAAAACAGGATTATGTGAGCGCCCTGTCGGTCGGCATCCCAGCAAGAGTGGAAATAGTACAGTAAGTTTTTGTTGTATTATGCTTAGTTTGTATGTTTAGCACCTAGCAATGCTGCTAATGCTACAGACTATAGTGTTTCAATAAAGCTGCATCTGATTAGCAGTCGCCTTCTAAAACGTATTGCTCGTCCTTTTTGGGTTCGGCTTCAAAAATATGAGGTCATAATGTTTCCAAAAGTAATCGTTGTTGGCTCTCACAAAGTCTGCTCGATTAGCATTGTTGTTGATGGAGAAGACATCTGTGGTTCCTCACGCTCACGTGACTGGCTTCCTCATTATCGCTCATGGTGGCGTCATAAATCATGATGTATAAATCCTTCATCTCCTGGTACTTTAAAAAACAAACCATACAAAAAGTGAGCCGTACGTAAACCGAGGTACACTATATTGCCAAAAGTATTTGGCCCATACTTGCCAACCTTGAGTCCTCCGAATTCGGGAGATGGGGGGCCGGGGTTTGGTGGTAGCGTTGGTGTATATTGTAGCGTTCTGGAAGAGTTAGTGCTGCAAGGGGTTCTGGATATTTGTTCTGTTGTGTTTATGTTGTGTTACGGTGCGGATGTTCACCCGAAATGTGTTTTGTCATTCTTGTTTGGTGTGGGTTCACATTGTGGCACATATTTGTAACAGTGTTAAAGTTGTTTATACAGACACCCTCAGTGTGACCTGTATGGCTGTTGAGCAAGTATGCGTTGCATTCACTTGTGTGTATGTGTTAAAGCCGCGTATATTATGTGACTGGGCTGACACGCTGTCTGTATGGAGGAAAAGCAGACCTGACGACAGGTTGTAAAGGACGTTAAAGGCAGTGCTCTTTAAAGCATGCCTCCAAAATTGTTAACCGGGTGGAAATCGGGAGAAATTCGGGAGAATGGTTGCCCCGGGAGATTTTCGGGAGGGGCACTGAAATTCGGGAGTCTCCCGGGAAAATCGTGAGGGTTGGCAAGTATGATTTGGCCACCCATCCAAATGATCAGAATCAGGCGTCCTAATCACTTAGCGCGGCCACAGGTGTATAAAATCAAGCACTTAGGCATGGAGGCTGTTTCTACAAACATTTGTGAAAGAATGGGCCGCTCTCAGGAGCTCTGTGATTTCCAGTGTGGAACTGTCATAGGATGCCACCTGTGCAACAAATCCAGTCGTGAAATGTCCTCGCTCCTAAATATTCCAAAGTCAACTGTCGGCTTTATTACAAGAAAAGGGAAGAGTTTGGTAACAACAGCAACTCAGCAACTGACAGAGGGGTCAGCGGATGCTGAAGCGCATAGTGCAAAGACTTTCTGCACAGTCAGTTGCTACAGAGCTCCAAACTTCATGTGACCTTCCAATTAGCCCACGTACAGTACGCAGAGAGCTTCATGGAATGGGTTTCCATGGCCGATTAGCTGCATCTAAGCCATACATCACCAAGTCCAATGCAAAGCGTCGGACACAGTGGTGTAAAGCACGTCGCCACTGGACTCTAGAGCAGTGGAGACATGTTCTCTGGAGTGATGAATCACGCTTTTCCATCTGGCAATCTGATGGACCAGTCTGGGTTTGGAGGTTTCCTGGAAAACGCTACATTTCGGACTGCATTGTGCTAAGTGTGAAATATGGTGGAGGAGGAATTATGGTGTGGGGTTGTTTTTCAGGAGTTGGGCTTGGCCCCTTAGTTCCAGTGAAAGGAACTAGGATACCAAAAACATTTTGGACAATTCCATGCTTCCTTGTGGGAACAGTTTAGAGCGGGCCCCTTCCTCTTCCAACATGACTGTGCACCAGTGCACAAAGCAAGGTCCATAAAACAAGGATGACAGAGTCTGGTGTGGATTAACTTGACTGGCCTGCACAGAGTCCTGACCTGAACCCGATAGAACACCTTTGGGATGAATTAGAACGGCGACTGAGAGCCAGGCCTTCTCGACCAACATCAGTGTGTGACCTCACCAATGCGCTTTTGGAAGAACGGTCGAAAATTCCTTGTGGACAGCCTTCACAGAAGAGTTGAAGCTGTAATAGCTGCAAAAGGTGGACCGACATCATATTGAACCCTATGGGTTAGGACTGGGATGGCACTTCAAGTTCATATGTGAGTCAAGGCAGGTGGCCAAATACTTTTGGCAATATAGTGTACCTTTGTTCCTCTTTTAACAAGTGGGGGTGTGTGCTAGCACTGCTACCGTATTTTTCGGACTACAAGTCACAGTTTTTTTCATAGTTTGGCCGGGGGTGCGACTTATACTCAGGAGCGACTTATGTGTGAAATTATTAACACATTACCGTAAAATATCAAATAATATTATTTAGCTCATTCACGTAAGAGACTAGACGTGGGATTTAGCGATTAGGAGTGACAGATTGTTTGGTAAACGTATAGCATGTTCTATACGTTATAGTTATTTAAATGACTCTTACCATAATATGTTACGTTAACATACCAGGCACGTTCTCAGTTGGTTATTTATGCGTCGTATAACGTACACTTATTCAGCCTGTTCTTCACTATTCTTTATCTTAAATTGCCTCTGAAATGTCTATTCTTGGTGTTGGGTTTTATCAAATAAATTTTCCCCAAAAATGCAACTTATACTCCAGTGCGACTTATGTTTTTTTCCTTCTTTATTATGCATTTTCGGCCGGTGCGACTTATACTCCGGAGCCACTTATACTCCGAAAAATACGGTAGATAATATTACAGTAACACACGTACACACCGAACCATCAAAACTGTTCAATGCCTGATTTTGTATCGTTGTGTGGATTGTGTTACAGATAAAACCTCTCTTCAGACATGTTCACATTCCTTAACGATTATGTGCGACAAAAAAAACCATCAAAGCTTGATAGTGGAATTAACAACTTTATGTGTTGTAGAGATGACATGTTAGGGAAGAAAAAGTAAAATCAAAATGTTCACGTTAGTATCTTTGATCCAAAGCAGAGAAAAAGTCCCCTCATGAACTTAAAAAACATGCAAAGATATTTCATTGTGTGCTTCAACTTGCACTATCGATGCAAAGAGCGCTGCTAAATTTACAGAAAAATCTGGAGCCATCATTATATTAAACATAATTATAAAATAATTACTATCCGCATACCCAAAATCAGCTGACTAAGCGATCGCGTGTAAAAGAAAATAAGTCACACTCGACAAATTCAACAAGACGCTAAAAAAGGGGAAAAATGTCACAAAAAATCTTGCTTACATTGCAATTTAGTTTTTAAAGGTGAAAAAAAAAAACATCAGCTGGAATCAGTGTGTAATCCCCCAGTCAGACAGCAGGGCGGCGCTGCAAAGCATCATAACCTACATGCAGTTCTATTTTCAACCACCGGGTAAAGAATAGAGAAAAAAGAAATCCATTTGTGGATTCACAAACTTATCCTAAAATACATACAGTATTTGGTTTTGTACATTTTTTTTTTTACACAATCTCTTTTAAAAAGAATATTTCTAAATAAATCTGATAAAACGGGAGATAGCTTATCTTGGCACCTGGCTAGCATTGACTACACCAAGCAGCGCAACGATTATGTCAAGTGAGATGGACGACGGTTGGAAATGGATGATGTCATTGTTTGTTAGAATTCTCTTAGGGCGTTTGTTGTGGCTGTTAAAAGCGTTTTTCCGGAATTGTGCGGAACATAAAAGTGGCGGAAAGTTTTTAAGTCAGTAATCCAGTCGGGGCTAATTTGACAGATGTGGTCCTCTAGTGAAGGGTGGGGGGTTCTCCATCAGGAGCTTGCGAGCTGGACGTAGTTAGCGGGATAAAGGCCCACCTGGCCGCTGCTCAGCTGTCCTTTACACCAGCCCTGCTCGTCTTCCTCGCCCAGCTTCAGCAGCTCCTCTCCTGCAGGATGAGCACACACACTCCGTTACAAGAACACTGGTGTTGCACCACTACATCATCCAGTAGTCACAAGTAATTGGACCGGGGGCCTCATGTAGCAAGCTTGCTTACACACAAAAACCAGCCGTACGACATTTTTCCACGGCAAAGTTGGCATGTATCAAGACTGACGTTGACGTGGAAAATGGCTGACGTACACACATTTCTACAGGCTGTGGATACTTTGGTCGTTTGGGCTTTGCCAACATTTCATTTGAACAATGCAAGGACAACAGATGCACTTTTTCGCCAATGCATTTAATGCTTCATATACATATTCATATTAGGGAGGACATATTAATTTATACAGGCGATCAATTCGCCGCCTATTGCTGTCAAAATGTGATTCTGTGACTCCTTGGCCAAGTCAGGTGGACAGAATGGGTGGACGCGGCACCGCATAGCAGTGTTTGTCAACCACTGGGCCGTGAGATAGTCTGGTGTGCCATGGGAGATTATGTAACTTCACCTAATTGGGTTTAAAATAGAGATGTCCGATAATGGCTTTTTTGCCGATATCCAATATTCCGATATTGTCCAACTCTTAATTACCGATTCCGATATCAACCGATACCGATATATACAGCTGTGGAATTAACACATTATTATGCCTAATTTTGTTGTGATGCCCCGCTGGATGCATTAAACAATGTAACAAGGTTTTCCAAAATAAATCAACTCAAGTTATGGAAAAAAATGCCAACATAGCACTGCCATATTTATTATTGAAGTTACAAAGTGCATTATTTTTTGTAACATGCCTCAAAACAGCAGCTTGGAATTTGGGACATGCTCTCCCTGAGAGAGCATGTGTATATTGTAGCGTCCCGGAAGAGTTAGCGCTGCAAGGGGTTCTGGGTATTTGTTCGGTTGTGTTTATGTTGTGTTACGGTGCGGATGTGTTTGTCATTCTTTTTTGGTGTGGGTTCACAGTGTGGCGCATATTTGTAACAGTGTTAAAGTTGTTTATACGGACACCCTCAGTGTGACCTGTATGGCTGTTGACCAAGTACTGAATGAATTGCATTCACTTGTGTGTGTGAAAAGCCATAGATATTATGTGACTGGGCCAGCACGCAAAGGCAGTGCCTTTAAGGTTAATTGGCGCTATGTACTTCTCCCTACGTCCGTGTACACAGCGGCGTTTTAAAAAGTCATAAATTTTACTTTTTGAAACAGATACCGAATTTTGAAACCGATACCGATAATTTCCAATATTACATTTTAAAGCATTTATCGGCCCATAATATCGTCAGTCCGATATTATCGGACATCTCTAATTAAAAATATTTTTTGCACATAAGTAATTATAATCCGTAAATAATGTGTCGTTGTTGAGTGTCTGTGCTGTCTCGAGCTCGGCAGAGTAACCGTGTAATACTCTTCCATATCAGTAGGTGGCAGCAGGTAGCTAATTGCTTTGTAGATGTCGGAAACACATCGTGTAGTGATCACAACATGCAGACGACAGTGGGAGTCAGCGTGCAGGTAATAAGGTATCTTATGCTTGAACCAAAAATAAACAAAAGGCGAGTGCCACTAAGAAAAGGCATTGAAGCTTAGGCATGGCTATGCAAAACGAAACTGAAACTGAACTGGCTGCAAAGTAAACAAAACACAAAATCCTGGACGACAGCAAAGACTTACAGCGTGTGGAGCAGAGACGGCGTCCACAAAGTACATCCGTACATGACATGACAATCAACAAAGTCCCCACAAAGAAGGAAAGCGTCCGCACAACTTAAATAGTCTGGATTTCGAAAAACAAATCAGGTGCTGAGAATATCGCTCAAAAGAAGACATGAAACTGCAACAGGAAAATACCAACAAAACAGGAAAAAACACCAAAATAGGAGCACAAGACAAGAACAAGGAAAACAGCAAAAAAACTCAAAATAAGTCAAGGCGTGATGTGACAGGTGGTGACAGTACACCTACTTTGAGACAAGAGCTATAGTGATGAATGCTTGGTTATGGTTTGAATTTATATCCAACAATTGGGAGAACGACTTTTTACTGTCAATATCGGCTACTGAGTTTCGTTTTTTAATGATTTCTGCTTGTGGTGTGCCACAGGATTTTTTCAATGAAAAAAATGTGCCTTGTCTCAAAAAAGGTTGAAAAACACTGCCGTAGAGGATGTCACTCTGCAAAAAGCTCTCCTGGGTTTTATTAATAAATTGAGTAGTCAAACAAGAGTAAAAGTCTTTCATATCTTTTGTGATATGCTGGAATGTTTCAATGTACAAACCCCGTTTCCATATGAGTTGGGAAATTGTGTTAGATGTAAATATAAACGGAATACAATGATTTGCAAATCCTTTTCAACCCATATTCAGTTGAATGCACTACAAAGACAACATATTTGATGTTCAAACTCAAAAACTTTATTTTTTTTTGCAAATAATAATTAACTTAGAATTTCATGGCTGCAACACGTGCCAAAGTAGTTGGGAAAGGGCATCTTTCACTGCTGTGTTACATGGCCTTTCCTTTTAACAACACTCAGTAAACGTTTGGGAACTGAGGAGACACATTTTTTAAGCTTTTTAGGTGGAATTCTTTCCCATTCTTGCTTGATGTACAGCTTAAGTTGTTCAACAGTCCGGGGGTCTCCGTTGTGGTATTTTAGGCTTCATAATGCGCCACACATTTTCAATGGGAGACAGGTCTGGACTACAGGCAGGCCAGTCTAGTACTCGCACTCTTTTACTATGAAGCCACGTTGATGTAACACGTGGCTTGGCATTGTCTTGCTGAAATAAGCAGGGGCGTCCATGGAAACGTTGCTTGGATGGCAACATATGTAGCTCCAAAACCTGTATGTACCTTTCAGCATTAATGGCGCCTTCACAGATGTGTAAGTTACCCATGTCTTGGGCACTAATACACCCCCATACCATCACAGATGCTGGCTTTTCAACTTTGCGCCTATAACAATCCGGATGGTTCTTTTCCTCTTTGGTCCGGAGGACACGACGTCCACAGTTTCCAAAAACAATTTGAAATGTGGACTCGTCAGACCACAGAATACTTTTCCACTTTGCATCAGTCCATCTTAGATGAGCTCAGGCCCAGCGAAGCCGACGGCGTTTCTGGGTGTTGTTGAGAAACGGTTTCCGCCTTGCATAGGAGAGTTTTAATTTGCACTTACAGATGTAGCGACCAACTGTAGTTACTGACAGTGGGTTTCTGAAGTGTTCCTGAGCCCATGTGGTGATATCCTTTACACACTGATGTCGCTTGTTGATGCAGTACAGCCTGAGGGATCGAACCCTTTGATGATATTACAGACCGTAGATGGTGAAATCCCTAAATTCCTTGCAATAGCTGGTTGAGAAAGGTTTTTCTTAAGCTGTTCAACAATTTGCTCACGCATTTGTTGACAAAGTGGTGACCCTCGCCCCATCCTTGTTTGTGAATGACTGAGCATTTCATGGAATCTACTTTTATACCCAATCATGGCACCCACATGTTCCCAATTTGCCTGTTCACCTGTGGGATGTTCCAAATAAGTGTTTGATGAGCATTCCTCAACTTTATCAGTATTTATTGCCACCTTTCCCAACTTCTTTGTCACGTGTTGCTGGCATCAAATTCTAAAGTTAATGATTATTTGCAAAAAAATTTTTTTTATCAGTTTGAACATCAAATATGTTGTCTTTGTAGCATATTCAACTGAATATGGGTTGAAAATGATTTGCAAATCATTGTATTCCGTTTATATTTACATCTAACACAATTTCCCAAGTCATATGGAAACGGGGTTTGTAAAAGATTTCAAACAAATCCATCTATCCATTTCCGGGGAGGGAGCTATCCATTTAACATAATGTTTACATGAAACTCTAATCTGGTTCATGTGAGCAGGCTACTGTACGAAAACATTTTGTTGTAAGTTACAACAATTATTTTACATTGGGGTAATCAGAGTCACCGACCTCTTCTAAAGTTTTATGTATCATTGTAGCGACTATCTTTTCAAACGGGGTGCAGCACTCATTTCTCAGTCTTGGCCACACACATCCATCTTGCTTTTCACTTTCTTCCTGACACCACCATTTTTTGTAATTTATTCCCGCCTGTGTTCACTTCTCAGAGACACGGCTACTTTCAATATGATTTGCGTATTTATAAGGGGGCGTGGCCTAGGCATCTGGGACCAATTTCAAGTTGATTGCGACGTAACAAGGAAATGTGCATAGCTTTTCCACTTTAACACATCTGAGTTTTTACTTGCATACGTAGTTTTCTGGATTTGAACGTACGTCTATTTTTAGTAGGAAAGCCAAGCAACTCTTAATGCATGAGGCCCCAGGTCCTAGTAATACAACCAAACAGCGTCACAATGCCCACGATGAAAATTTGGACAGGCCGTGTGCCCAGAAGCGTTGCCTCATCCCGGAGGTGTAGTGCTCCACTGTCAAAGGTAATGATCCTTCCACAGGTTCACATACAGAAATTTTGTTACAACTTTGACTTCCACTAGTTAGTCAAGTTTGATGTCTTGTCGGTACAGCGCCAGAACCAAGGACCGCACCAAACAATCCAATCTCCACTGTGTTTGTTTATTAGAGTGGTTTTACTTTACTTTTGTAGGTGGAAAAGGTAGCAAATGAAATCTTTGTTCTTTTTATAAGTATCTGAAATAATCACTTTATGGCTGCTAGATTCACATCATGTGGCTTTATACTGACATCTAGTGGCCAGTTAGTATACACTACTGCAGACCTGGGCAAATTAAGGCCCGTTGAGTTTTTCAATCTAGCCCGCCGGATATTCCCAAAAAATGTGTTTAGATCTTTAAGATGGAAGGTGTAGCTGCCATTATGATGTGCAGTGATGTTTTCAAATGACCGTAAGTCTTGAACTATACAAAGTATGTCAATGGTTGCAATCTGTGCTTTTGCATGATAGTTACTAAGGTAATCTAATTAGTTACTATGGTAATGTAAGTCACAGCAGCTCAGACGAGGCACCGAGCAGTGCGGGTGGGGAGCGTTTCCACAGAGTGTTTCCAGAGCGGCCAGCCTGAAATGTGGGTGTCAGGGACAGACACGGAAGGAGATTTTTACAACCAAAGTTCTAAAGCTTAGCAATATATCAGATATATCAGATAGTAGGTGGGGTTTTTATACCCTTCGCGTTCATATTTCGCTGTGTTTGTTGAAGTTTTGTTGCGTTTTGGTTGATTGTAAAATATGTCGATTGAGAGGGGGTGGGAAATTCATATGTTGTCTATATTCAGTGTTTTATCGTTCATAGTTAATATTGTAAATCCCACATTCTTTATTTTCATGTACATTCTGGGTGTCTCATTCAGTAAAAAAACTTAAAATTCCATTCCATTATTTAAGGCGGTCTGTCATAACGTTTTCAGCACTCAATCAGACATTGTGAGGTTTTGTATTAGTGTTCCTAAAAATCAGATATAACGGCCCCCAGACAAAAATGTTTTTCTAAATTTGGCCCGCGAGTCAAAATAATTGACCAGGCCTGAACTACTGTCATCACAATCTATTTATTTCTCTCTTACAAAACATATATGATTCAACTGACTGATAGTCGACTGCGGGCAAAATCTGACAAATCAGATTGGACTATGAAAATCCTTAGACAGCTCTAGTGCTCACCTCACATTAATGCAAACATTTTATGACAAATAAATTACATTTTTATACAGCATGAAGTAGTCAGTGTACGGTCGTGTAACATTTACTGCACGATAAAAACATTCCTGTCTAAACCTCTGGCATAAACGATCTCATCAATTATTGGCTAGTGACAAAATGGTTCAATGATCATGACATTCTTAGTCAAATGCAGCAGTCTGTATCGCCCATTATTTAGATCGGAAGATAACTTCAGCCTCATTAGCATAACTGGGTTCTATGCGCCAACTGGTGGTGAGAATATGCAAAGGAAAAGTGAAGTTACACACAAACCTTTTCTACACAAACATATCTACGTCATGCACACACAAATCTGCCACGGTACAAGTGTAGCAAAAGTCATGTGGGGGGAAAAAAACAGCCAATTGAGGGTTGCTGCTTTACACAGAGTTGAACACGGACACACAATTATTATTATTAATAATTTTTTTTTTTACACATACACACCCAAATGGCAACACGTCCACAGACTGTTTTTACACACACACACAAATTGCAACACGAACACTAGTGATGGGAAATATCTAAATGATTTCCTATTATTGGTTCTGATTTAAATCCTTTGGTTTTTGCCCTTAAAGTCCTCCTTTGTCCGGGGACTTATTTACAACAAAAACGACAAAAGATTTTGTGACAATAAAAATATTGATTTATTCATTGTAGTATCGACTATATACGGTTCTTACACTTGGTATGGCTAGTCGATATTTGTATCGATCCACCCATTTTGTTTACATTCAAAGTGGAACTGCACATTCTGGGCATTTTTGCTTATCGTTTACAATCCTTATTAGAGACAAGAAGACAAACGTTTGTTTTTTTTGCAGTCTAACATGTAAAAATCGTCTCGTTCTTGGTTTGCTAGCAATGCAGCTAATGGGAGCAATCAATTTTACTTCTAAATCACTTTAAACATGTATTCAATAACCGTCAATGCTGTATTCACGTTCTGTAACCTGTATAATAACCAAGCTGTAGCGACATTGTTATTGTGAGGAACTATTTTTGTAGCGTAGTAACACATCGGCGTGCTTCGGTATTAGCCATAAAAGCTAACTGCGGCAAGAGATAAGCTAGCTTCTACAACAACCCAAATTGTGTTTGAGTTTGTAATGGACGACAATGCGATAAGACACCAATCTGTACTGACTGAAAAAAATGAACATGAAAAACAAAACACTGTAAAGTATTATTTCATGTTTTGTTTGTACACAGCTAAGCTAGCCAGACAGTGTATGTACTGTAGTTGTAACAACACGTGCTGTGTGTATCATGATCGATATAAAGTGTGACTCACTCGATGGACAGTTGTATCTTTGGTCCAGCTGGCCGGGGACGTTTTTTCTGGTTTATTTGGGATAAGCACGCCATTTATGTCCAAATAGTTTGTCTCCAAATTCCAAATTTTGAGGCTTCGAGTCGCTTTCACGGTTCACCTCACTCTACCGGCTTCAGTCTGCTCCAAGGTTTCAGCCTCTTCTTCGCGCTCGCTTTTAGAAGCAGCAGTTCATCCTTCGTTCATTAAGGTTAAAAAAGATAAGGTTGTGAATCCTCATTTGTCCAAAAATAGTCATCTTCCCAAGTCTGCCATGATTAGATCACACACACGTTTCGTATCCGGAAGTAGGAACACACATTGTCGGACGTGCGCTGCTATGGAAATCAATGCACGGAAGATAAAAAATTATCAAAATACGGGAAATATTGAACATATTACATATCGTTACGAATGTGTCTGTTACTACATTATATCTAGCGTGTATATGAAACGTTGGATGGTTTTGAAGGCTACAACGGTGACTCCCATTAGCCGCATCCTCCAAACATTTTTTTTCATCTTTAAAATCCTAAATAAAAAAAACCGTGTGTTCTTCTCTCTCATAATGATTGTGGACGATAGGCATAATTTCAACAAAAAAAGTGCAGTTCCCCTTTAAGAGCTCCAGCTGACTGTTAGCCAGTCTTAATATATTCTCCTGCATGATTAGCTATTCCTTGTCCTCTAGAAATAATGTATTTGCTGCCATGCAGGCGATGACTGCTGACTTAGAAGTGGCGTTGAACTATGGAGGGATGTTAGCTGAGAGGACGCCATTGTTCTCTTGTTGCTGCAGAATTTGCGGGACACAGCTAGAATGTGTCATCAACATGCATTATTATGATATAACTTTAGCATTGAAAGCTCTATCGTCCGCCAAATTTAAATTGTGTATATCGTCTATACCATGGGTGTCAAACTCTGGCCCGCGGGCCAAATTTTGCCCGCCGCGTAATTTCACTTGGCCCTTGAGGCCATATCAAATTAACACTAGAGCTATCCCGCCGATTATATACAGCGGCGGTGCCGCGGTACCACCGAATTCACCGCTAATTCTCATACTTGCCAACCCTCCCGGGAGACTCCCAAATTTCAATGCCCCTCCCGAAAATCGTCACGTCCGCTTTTCATCCAGTCCAACGAGTGCTGGCCTAGTCACATAACATGTGCGGCTTCTGCACGCACACACAAGTTAATGCAACGCATACTTGATCAACAGTGATACAGGTTACACTGAGGGTGACCGTATAAACAACTTTAACACTGTTAGAAATATACGCCACACTGTGAATCCACACCAAACAAGAATGCCAAACACGTTTCGGGAGAACATCCGCACCGTAACACAACATAAACACAACAGAACAAATACCCAGAATCCTTTGCAGCACTAACTCTTCCGGGACGCTACAAGGTGTGTGTGTGTGGGGGGCGGGGGGGTTTGGTGGTAGCGGGGGTGTATTTTGTAGCGTCCCGGAAGAGTTAGTACTGCAAAGGGTTCTAGGTATTTGTTTTGTTGTGTTTATGTTGTGTTACGGTGCGGATGTTCTCCCAAAATGTGTTTGTCATTCTTGTTTGGTGAGGATTCACAGTTTGGCGTATATTTCTAACAGTGTTAAAGTTGTTTATACGCCCACCCTCAGTGTAACCTGTATCGCTGTTGATCAAGTGTGCGTTGCATTCACGTGTGTGTACGTACAGAAGCTGCACATATCTTGTGACTGGGCCGGCACGTTGTTAGAATGGATGAAAAGCGAACGTGACGACAGCTCGTAGAGGACATTAAAGGCAGTGTCTTTAAAGCACGCCCCCAAGACTGTGGTCCGGGTTGACTACGAGATATAACGACTGATGAACAACTTCGTTCGATAATGAAGGTTGCCTCAGCTCAAAGCCTGAGCCCCGACATTAATGAACTAGCATCCAAGAAAAGACGCCAGGTATCTGGCTTGGGCACATCAGATTAGATCAGTGTGTTGCAAACTGAGCAGTTTAAAGTCCTGAATGGTTGGTTTATTCATTGTTATTTTATTTTCAAATGTATTAGCCTGTGGAAAAAGTTAATGTTGATATTTACCTCAGAAGGCTGCAAATAGAAAAGAGGCATTCAATTTTTATTTAAATTGTATTTGATATGCCATTGATATTTTTTAATTATTATTATTATTTGAAACTCAATTTAGCATGTCACTATAAAGTTATATAAGCTTTGCTTGTTCATTATTCAATGCAAAACTTGTTTGGGTCCCTATTAAAAGGTTAATTTGTTCAACCTTGGCCCACGGCTTTGTTCAGTTTTAAATTTTGGCCCACTCTGTATTTGAGTTTGACACCCCTGGTCTATACCGTGCAACCTTACGCATTGGACTGTAAGTAGAATTTGACAAATACCAAGGTCAAAAATTGGTTGTCCAAAAGAAGCGTTAGAAGGCTGTAATCATGTGTATCCCAGCACCATATAATAAAACTATCACAGGTAATATTATTTAACATCTTTGACAATCATCGTGATTTTGTAACAATCCACTTTTTTATTCATATGCTGAAGTTTAACGTATTAAACATAAAAACATACCAAAACTTCTCCCACGACCGTGATTGTCGTGATTCGAACCCAAGACCTTCTGCTTTGCAAAGCAAGTACTAATGACACTCATCATAGAGCCACCGGAAGCGAAGACGGAAAATTATATTTCACACCGAAATCGCAACATTTTCATTTGCAAATTGCTTTGCTACAATAATACTTCATACCCTCTCTGCTCTGCTGTGTCCCTCTCACAGTGTCACAGTAACATAATCAAACAAGGAAGAATGACAAACTGTGCGACAAGGACACAGGTCAATCTAAGGTTTGTTAAAGAGTTTTGGATTGTTTAGGAAGAAGGATAAAATCGACTGTAAAACAACATTAGCACGACTATTTTGAGACATGGCGTGAAGAGACCAACGACATGGAGAAGTCTAGTGCTAGCTCAAAGACACACAACAGGACCAAGAAGCAAATATTCAAGGCTTCCATAACTCCAGCAAGAAAAGATAACCCCTTCAAAAGTCTGTTTCATTGTTAATCTTTCTGTGTGGAGTTTGCATGTTCTCCCTGTGACTGCGTGAGTTACTGCGGCTTCCTCCCATCTCCAAAGACATGCACCTGGGGATAGGTTGATTGGCAACACTAAATTGGCCCTAGTGTGTGAATGTGAGAGTGAATGTTGTCTGTCTATCTGTGTTGGCCCTGTGATGAGGTGGCGACTTGTCCAAGGTGTACCCCGCCGCCCGCCCGAAAGCAGCTGGGATAGGCTCCAGCACCCCCGCGACCCCGAACGGGACAAGCGGTGGAAAATGGATGGATGTTAAAGACTTGAGATGGTATTGTTGTGCACAATGATAAATACATTGGAGCCTCCGTACAAGTCAACACTTTACCTTAGAGTTGTGTAATAAAATAAAGAATTAATTAAATTTTTTACATATTAAAAATCTGTTTTCATTGTGAGAGCGGCTTTCCTAAGTGCTGTAAGTTTAATAATGTGTTACAGTAATAAACACAATGATTATGTGATGGTCAAAAACAAATACTTGCTCGGTGGGCTTTTGTAAAGTATATATTTTTTAAGATAAACTGGGCCATATTTAAAGAACTGACCTATATACCATCAAATAAAAGTCTACTTTAAAAAATAAACTGTACCAGATTGCATCGAATCAAACCCTACTCAATCGAAATTGTATCATTATGACATGAATTGTACGGTTCTCCATGTTTTGTACTGTATCAAATCATTTCATATTAGACACTTTTGCTATTAAAAATTCTATAAAATACCATAATATAGGATAATTTGAGTCTTACAATACTGGATATTAGCAAACGCAAACAGAATACATCCTGCACATGATGTTGGGCGCTGTTTCGCGCGTCTCTTTACAGCCAGGTGAGGGTGCTGTTCTGCCAGTGGCAGCTTTTGTCCCCCCCCCCCCCCCAACAGTGCTGATCGTTTATTTAAAGGTTAATTTCTTAACTCATAAAACTAGGGATGGGAATTGATACGATTTTTTCAGTTACGATTCCACTTTCAAATCTGCTCAATGATTTGGTTCTTTAATAAGAATCATTGAGCAAAATAAGAATCTTATTGATTCTTATTTGTAAAAAAAAAAGAGAACAAAAAGGTGAATTAGCATAAACTTGGATTAGTTTAGAGGTAACATGACCTTAAAAAGCCAACAGTAAGGGCTTAAGAGACACACGGCATAAAAAAAAACTTTTTTGAAAATAAATATAAAAAATAAAACTTGTCGAAATTACACAAGAATGTAACATTTACATAAACATTTACTTAAACTGTCTCTGTTTGGGGGTTTGTATTTAGGGTTGAGAATCTTCCTCAATCATAACCCTAAAAATATATATATTATGGAAATGACTGAGAGAAAATCTGGTTGGAGGAAAGCATGCAACTTCTCTCTGACTACAATTGAACATTCACCTACCGAAAATCAGGAGCATCTACTGTGGCAAATGGGTGAACGCCTTTGACCACAAACTTAGCCACTGCTCGGTGACTTTCGTCTATCCTGGCCTGAGTGTACTCTTTCGTCCCTGCCGCGATGAAAGTAGAAGCGAGAGGTAGACCTGAACTGGGGCTAGTACTGCCAGCCTCGGAGCCAGTCAGAATGTGTTCCTCGTCATGCTCATCTAAATGAGAAGGCATTAATTTCAATCGTACAGGTAATAGCAGCTTTGACAATTAGGCAAATAGCGCTAACATTATAGGCGGTGTTAATAAGTACTTGTTGTATTTACGGCAGATGACGTGCTAGCGTTACCGCTGCTGGGGTGACATCGGAGCTGTCCAAAAACACAACATTCATTTGCAGTTATTGCATGCTGTGTGTTCAAATATTCTCTTGATGAAACAGCAAACTTGAAATTGTTGCAAGGAGCGCTGGTGCAACCTTTTTTTGTAAAATATAGCCAGTCTTTGGAGCGTTTCTGCATCCGGGGCACCATGTTTCTCGCTGTCGTAGTGACATTATCCCCGCCCGCCGGAAACGTTAGGCAATCGTTTGAAAAATTGGCAAGTGATTACAAATAATTAATAGAATGGTTTTCAATTCCCATCTCTAGGCAACACTGAGCTGTACATTGACTACATTACATTGCTGGTCATTTTTTCAGCTTTGTCAAATTAACAAATACATGTGTTAGTTATAGTTAACATATATATTATTCATATATATATATCCATAATATGTTATTTATATATACATACAGTACATGACAAATGTTAGTCAAATGGTTATTTTTAAAGTTCCTAATCAGATTTTTACACTTTGATGAATCACAATAATTAGTAAATGACTTGCTTAAATTACATTATGGTGCATACATAATGATGTTGTGAATCAAATGAAAAAAAAGTAAAAAGTTAAAAAGGATATTTGCACCAAAAGTGCAACAATAAAAGCACTAATCTTTCAATGTTATGCAATTTCTTCAATATTATGATCATGACCTTAAGATGCTTTCACAGCATGTTAGTGACAAGCAGCTCAATAAATCCATGCATATAGATGTGGCAACACTTCTGTGTGTGACTGTTATTGCCGTTATGTTAAAGCATTACACACATTTCATTACACACATTTCATCATCAGTACTCATATGTACATAATACAGAACATAGTACACATGTGTACACAGTACATAGTACTCATGTACATGTTTGACATGAGCGTGTGTTGAAAATGTGCAAAGAGGCATCACAGCTGGAGATGAAATCCATTGTTTGGACATATGAAAATAACATTTCTCATATTACCATGTTTTGAGCTATACTTTGTTAGTTTGGTAAACTTTGCCAATATGGTATATATTTTACATTGGAGGACATATTGTTTTGATTAATAATCATGGTGGAATAATTTTCTGTTCAACTGCAAATGAGTGAAAAAATACTAATAATTTATTATATGAGACATATGTATGTACTGTACAAAACATCATGGAAAAAGATGAAATAAAAGATTATGAATGAAATTGTATTTCACTGAATTAAATAAGTATTTCATCGCCAAGCAAAACATTACTTAGTGTTAAACGGCACAACTTTCGTGGCTTTTGTAGTTGATTAGCAGGAATGCACACTTGTTAGGAGGTTGTTTAACAAATGTTTACAGATACCATGGTACCTCAACTTAAGAATGCCCTAACTTAAGAATGTTTTGAGATAAGAGCTGTCCCTCAGCTAATTATTAGGCTCTAAATTGCAAGCAAAAATTGGAGTTACAAGTTTTACCATCATATTTGTACATGTCGTATTTGCTGATGTTGCTCTATTGTTGTTGTTGTGTTTGCTGTTGTTGTTTTTGTCTCTCTGTCTAATCCCCCTCTTGTCCCCACAATTCCCCCCCTGTCTTCCTTTTTTTCTCTTTCTATCCCCTCCTGCTCCGGCCCGGCTGCACCAAATGATAATATAAATACATTTAATAAAGTCAAATACAAATAAGGCAACAAGAGAAGTATCCTACACTTCTCTTTTGTAAAGTAAATCTGAACAGCCGATATGGGCATCTACATCAACTATATGATTTGCCTGAGAAGCTGGACAGGACAAAAAAAAAAAAGGAGTTACGAGTATCCCCGCCATTAGTTGGCGTAGCAAATGTCACAGTGAACCCCGTAAGATTCCAGCAAAGCATCTGGTCTTACTCGCTGGCATTAGCTTATAGCTAGATAGCGACATAACTTTTCCAACCACGAGAATGAAGAAAGAGAGTGTGGACATTCACTGACTTAAAGAAATAATTGATCAAAAACATGACAGAGCATGTAGCAAAATAGGTGAAGCAATTCGAGCGTATCACTGCTAACTGCAACATACTCAAGCAGGAGGAGTTTAACGCCAGCCAACGATGTTAAAATAATACCTAAACGGAGGACACTTATCCATAAAAATATTGAGAAGCTGCTCGTGGTGTGTTTGACAAAGAAGCAGCTTGAAAGAGATTGCCTAGAAGTAAACTCTCCAAGGTAAATGCTGTACTTTATTATTACTTTAGTTGTTTGTAGTATATTTTAGTGTAATGTTTGTTATACAATATTTTCTATTTTAAAGTTTTTTTCTTTTTAAAAAGGGGGGCAAGCACTAATTAAATTGATTTTCATTAATTTCAGTGGGAGATGCTGATTTGAGGTATAAAAGTGTTTTGAGTTAAGAGTTCCATCACAGAACAAATTATGCTTTTAAGTGGAGGTACTACAGCACTCTTCAAAAATCCTAAAGGTCTTAAAGTTGTTGCTCTGCAACTGCAAATTTTAGGTACTTCACCGGATTTTTGGTGGAATTAAAGTCCACAGACTAACTAAATTGCCAAGTTGTTTTCTCATCTTTTTCTTTTTTTTCTGTCCTGTCCAACCACTCAGAAATCATATTGTTGATGTAGATGCCCATATCTGCTGTACAGATTTACTTTACACAAGAGAAGTGTGGGATTCTTCTCTTGTTGCCTTATTTATAACTGACTTTATTAAATGGATTTATGTTAATGTTTGGCGCAGCTGGACCGGAGAAGGAAGGGATAGAAAGAGAAAAAAAGGAAGACATAGGGGGAAATTGCAGGGACAAGAGGGATATAAGGCAGAGATAAAAGTTAGCTTCCTAATGTTGTGTTCATATGTTGACAATACAGTGGTACCTGCATTTACAAACCCCTCTTTTTGTGAACTTTCCGATTTACGAAGATTTAGATCGAGCCAAATATGCCTCTCTGTGCGAACCATGTCTCTGTGTACGGATGGTTCATTCATTTATTTTGTGTCCTGCTGGCAGCCAATTTTGTGTTTGCTCAAATTGAAGAGCTTGACGAAGCGGACTTCGTACCATAGCAAGTTTTTCATTGTGATGAAACCCGACTTTTCTGGAAAAAGATGCCTAAGCGTACTTATATTACAGCGGAGAAGTAGATGTGTCCCTTTCAAGAGCACACAAACACGGCCCCTCCTCCTCTCCTCCCTCTCTTTTCTCTCGCTCATCAACTGCTCATTTGCCAATGACAATGTAAAGTAAATATTACTTTTTTTTAATGATTATTATTGTAGCAATATGGTTGTTAAAGTTAGGGATTTTTGCAATTATTGAACATTTGTGAGGGCACCAAAGAGACTTCTGTGTGAGTGTTGGCAAGGCAGCGCATACAGGACAGTTCAGCTTGTTGTTGTTTTGGCTTGTTGATTGAGAGATAGTTGATCCATCATCCCCGTGTAATGCTTGTTTGATATACAGTATTGTATAGCACTGTATATTGTGTTCAAAGTGTAACCTTCACTATTATATGGACTTGTGTCAAAGCTGGAACCTATTATTCATCTGTTCAATAACCAATTAAGTTTGTAAATTGAGGTTCCACTGTACATTTGAATATCTTTGAAAACATTTTTTTCAGTAGTTCAATTTAAAAAGTGAAACTCTTCAATCTTATAGATTCACGACACAAAGTGAAATATTGGAAAAAATATTTTTCTTTATTCCTTAATAGTTTTGATCATTAATAAAAACCCAAAATTCCAAATTCAGTACCTTCTAAAATTGTGAAAAATGTTTAACTACTAATGTTCTGAAGTGAACTCCTGGAGTCACATAATTTTTCATAACTAACATCGTGTGACAATCATTGGTACTTTAACTTAACTTTAACTATTGAACACATATTTATTAAACATTTACTTTATCAAATTTCTCTGTTGAGTGCAAGTTGATGAGACTAACAAGACAGCTACTTGGTTATTCTACACCTCAGATGCAGGTTGAAGGAAGCGTGCCTCTGGCATCAGTTGGGATCAACATTCTTGCTGGTTGTAAGATCAAATATTTACTTCACTCAATCAAAAACTAATAGTTTTTTTTATCTTTATTGAATTTTTTTTTTTTTGTGTGGTTAATATGCCTCTGGTAAAATGACCCTACTGTAAACACTATAGACTGTTCATGTCTTTTTAAACAAAATCAGCAGCATTTCCTAAATCATTACCAATCATTTTGACCCTAATCAATCTTGTTGACCCTAATCAAATGGTACAATAGATGAATCTCTGCTGTGATGCCTCTCCTTTTGAATAATTAGTTGTGGTTAATACCTGCTTTGAAGCTGAGCTCATCCCCCTCCTGACCCGTGTAATCATAGAGCGCTCGGACTCGCACACCCTCTACCTGCTCCTCTTTGGCCTCCAATTCTCCAACACCGTTTGCTGCCACCTTCTTTGGGTTATCTTCATCGGACCAGTCTGATGAATAGTCTTTCACAACCCTAAGTGAGCAGAGGACCAAGATGATAGACAGGCAGTTAGATTAGACATTGCATGTGACCCCGAAGGGAATAAGCGGTAGAAAATGGATGGATGGATGTTCAACATATTGTACACATTCAACATTAAAAGGATGGTGAATATGTACAGTGCAACTAGATAAAACAAAACGTTCCATGATTGGAGAATTACTTGGTAAAAGAAATCATTTATTTCCATTAGAAATGACAGTAATTAAATATGATATAGGTTTAATCTTTCCGGGAATTAAAAAAAAATTATAATCATGAAACATTCTTCAGAGTAAAGGTTGCCCACTGTGTATTAAAATGAAATGTAACTAAACTAAAATCAAATTACTCACACATTAGCACAAACAGCACTGTAAAAGTATAACCTCTGGGCAATGATGGGCAGTAACAAGCTACATGTAGCTAAGCTATGTAGTTTAACTACATTTTCCAGTAGCTTAGCTACTTTTTTAACGTGTAGCTTTTCTTGTAGATTAGGTACTTTTAGACCGATGTAGCTATGTATCTTACATCAAAGCTACTAGCTACAAAGAAAGAAAATGGACTGTGAATCCTGGCCAAAAAAAATATAGAGAAAATACAATGACCTGGATGAATGAGAACATCCATACATACGTAGAAAGTCCATGATGATTGGTTGGTGTTCGTATGATGAGTCAAAATTGGCTAAGCCGATTAGGGCAAAACATTACAGACTGGCCAATCAGGGACAAGATAAGGCGGGTCATCGAAACTAGGAAGTGAAATCATAACAGACAGAGCATTCATGTCACATGTCAATGAGTGAGTCAGAGACAGAAGGACGCTTCAAACTGACTCAAAAAAATAAACATACTTCAAAATGGCAGAGGGATTCTCTCCCGCAGATTAGATTGTTTACTCTGTAAACCAAAAACGTAACTGCTTTCTTCATCTAAGACGTAAAACCACAAATTTAGGAACACACTTTAAGGTGAGTTGAGTTAATGAAAAGTTCCCAAACAACACACGCGTCATTGTTTTTTTTCTCAAGGTACAGATAGATGCTGTTTTTTTTATTGTTGGTAGAGATAATACATAACAAGGGTGTGCCATTTGTACACTCTCAGTTACATTAACAATGATATTATACATGTGAGCCATAGATAGAAATGTTGTTAAATGTAGCTTTGATGTAGCAAGCTACTTTTGCTGTGTAGCTTGTAGTGTAGCTTTCTACAATTCTCTGGGGATAGCTTCCCCTGTAGCTTAGCTACATTTAATGGAGAGTAACTTGTAGCTTAGCTTACTACATTTTCCAAGTAGCTTGCCCATCACTGACTGTAGGGAAGCATCAACACCATGCTAGGGCTGGGCAGCATACAGTATTATACTTAATAGTATTAAGATGCTCTTGGAAGGGCCACAGCTAAATGAGAGGTAGCGTCTACTTCTCCGCTGTGATATTAGTACCCTTTGGCATCTTTTTCCAGAAAAGTCAAGTTTCATCACAATTAAAAACTTCCTATGGTACAAAGCCCGCTTCGTCAAGCTCTTCAATATGAGCAAGCATAAAATGGCTACCAACAGGACACAAAATAAATAAATGAAGCATTGGCACACAGAGACATTGTTTGCACAGAGAGGCATATTTGGCTCGATGTAAAAGTTTGTAAATCATTGGCAAAAAGAGGGGTTCTTAAATTGAGGTACCACTGTATTGTCAACACGTAAACAACATTAGGAAGCCAACTAACAACTTGGCGATTTAGTTACCGGTAGTCTCCGGACCTTAAACCCATAGAAAATCCTAATACCGGTATTAAATGAAAACAATTCTGACGCAGAATGACGCAACACAACAAACTTGTCAAAAGAATATGGCGACTCTGGCGCCGACTTCTCGACTCCCAAGTGATGCAATGCTTAGGTTACTGATGGCTCTTGGTGAGTGACTATAGCTTCATTTAAACATACACCAATTTGCCTGAGAACCTATATCTCTCTCGCAACTTTATTACTAATCTCATCTGTATATGTTGTTCAGTTAGGTTAGCGACATAGCACAGCAGCTAGCGATAACTCCACTCTATTGCTCGCTCGGTGTGTCAAATGTTGAGCTACTGCTCGGCTTGAAAGTGCCTCGACCCGTAGCCCATGCGGACTAACCTTGTATAGCGGCTGGGTGGCTGAAGCTTATCCTAAAACTGAGCAGCCAGTTGCCTTTACTGCAGTGGGCGAGAAGAAGCTGCATCTATCCCCCCGCACAAGCTTGAGGCTATAAACCTAACATTAATGAACACAATTAACGAAAACCGTTTTGACATAGTAACGGCAAACTAATTACTTTAAGAATACACAACATGTTACGTTACTACTTTAAACAAAAAAAAATGTAAGTACTCTCAACACTGGTTATCGAGCCATAAAACACTTAAGCAACCTTATAGGGGAACTGAACTCTTTTTTGGAATTTTGCCTATCGTTCACAATCATTATGAAAGACTTGACGGATGGATTTTTTTTAATGCATTCTAAATATTAAATAAACGTGACGTAAAAGTCCACTTACAGCGGAGCCAATGGGAGCTTCACAATTTCACCCATAATATCCAATAAATAACCATTCAAAAACCGCCAACAATACTCTATTTACCTTTCTTTACTTGAATATTAACCAAGTATTAGTGATATTGTTAGTAGAAGTGGTAACGCAGACAAACTATTTATAGTGATGTCGTGATCACTTCCATGTGTCCCTATGTTTACATCGAGTGGTTTGCTGCTTCCTTGCTCCCTGTAAGTTTATTCTAGATTGTAAATCATGCATCTCACCTGGACAGAAGAAGTGTGAGTAGGTATTCCGACAAGTTGGTAAACTTTGACAGACATTTAGGACCCGAAACCGGCAAGGACGACACGAAAAGATGCTAAGAAATGTAAAAATGAATCAATATACATAAATTAAAGAGGCATCAATAACCGATTTGTAATCAAATCGTGAGGTGCCCAAATATTTCCACCTCTAGTAATAAGCAGTGTTGGGTTAGTTCAGGGGTCGGCAACCCGCGGCTCCTTGACCACTCTGATGCGGCTCAGCTACATACATGCCGACCCCCCCGATTTTCCCAGGAGACTTATGGATCTCAGTGTCTCTCATAGATTACTCCCAGGGAAAAAGTAATCCTATTTACACTCTAATTACTAAATAAAGGGCGTGCCCTAATTGCACTGCAGTAATTGTCCTCTATAGCATTTACATACAGCGTGCCAGTCCAGCCACATGTTGCATGTTGTTATTACTTGCACACACAGGAGACAGCAAAGCATACTTACTCATCAGCCACACAGCTTACACTGACGGTAGCCGTATCAAACAACTTTAACATTGTTACGTTACAAATATGCGCCACACTGTGAACCCACACCAAAAAAGAATGAAAAACACATTTCTAGAGAACATCCCACCGTAACACAACATAAACACAACACAACCATTACCCAGAATCCCATGCAGCCCTAACTCTTCCGGTCTACATTATACACCCCCGCTACCACCAAATCCCCCCACACATCACCCCCCCCCCCCCCCCCTCCGTGCGTTGGTTGAGCGGAAGAGTTAGGGCTGCATGGGATTCTGGGTATTGGTACCGTCAGTGTAAGATGTGTGGCTGCTGAGGTAGTATGCCTTGCTGTCACTTACGTGAGCAAGCTGAAATTGCATTCTACGTGTGGTCAAGCAGGTACACTCTTAGGGCAGACTGTAGAGGGCGCCAAATGCAGTGTCATCACGCTCTGATATTCGGGAGTCTCCCGGGAAAAATGAGAGGGTATGGCAAGTATGACGCTATCAAGCGCCATTCATTCAAAACTCGCGGGCTGCACTAACATCAAATTTCCACATTAACATGCGTGCCGGTGCGTGTGTCGGAGACCCCTGGTTAACATAGCACAAAGCATTTAAGCTTTGTATGCAGTGTTTTTCATTTTAAATTTAAAAAAAAAATTCTGTGGCTCCCATTACTTTCTTTAATTTGTGAAACTTGCCAAAATGGCTCTTTGAGTGGTAAAGGTTGCCGACCCCTGGGTTAGTTACTGAAAACCAGTAACTAGTTACAGTTACTTTACTCAGTTGCTAACTCAGTTACTTACACCAAAAAGTAATGCGTTACTGTGAAAAGTAACTATTTAGTTGCTTCCTTTTTTTTTTTAATTAAGGCTCCCATTAATGCCCTTTAAGCCTCCTTTTCAGTACTGTTATTGCACTGGAGAATAATACAATCTGTTGATCAACTTGACAGGCATTTGCATCACTGAACTCTGCTAAGCAATGTGGTCTACATACAACACACAAAGACAAAGATATGTTTCAAAGGGCCAATTTATTTTGGGCCAGAACAAATTGACAAAGCTATTTTAAATAGGTGCAACATAACATACATAAGTAACAAACTGCATAATAACAACATGTCACAACATAGTTGTAAACCTGGCTTCACCCAAGGAAGGCACACATGACATGGTTATATGTCATGTCACTATATACAGCACACATACTGCTATACACACGCCTAACCAGGCGTTTTTTTCTCTCAAGGAATTGTGAAATAAAATCATGTCTTCAGTGAAGCCCAGAACACTCTACGCATTTCCCCAGTTTTAGTTTAGAGAAAAGAAAAGATTGGCCTGGCCCACTAGGATCCCTCTTTATGTTTGTGAACTTTATAGTCTATACATTTACAGTGATGTGATAATCAAACACTCTAGAAGTCTAGAATGAAAGAGAATATAAGAGAATTGACAGAGTGTGTACCTTCAGTGCTGAATGATGAGCAGAGGCAGAGTTTGGAGTGTTTTCTTTAGCTTGCTTTCCATGTTTATGTCCTCACTGTCCACTATGTCCAGCTGCCTGAAAGCGGGCGACCCCCCGGTAGAAATAGCCTGCATGTCTTCTAGCACATACGCTGCAATGGCTCTATCAATGTTGTTCTGGCTAGCAGTGCCTACATTAAAATCCAGCCGCTGTGTGTCTCTCTTTACTAGCTTTGTCGAAGCATGTTGCTTTTGTAGCTGTTTCAGCAGATTTGAATTGCTGTTTTGGGCAGTAGATAGATCTTTGATCCAAGACACAACTTACATTTAACTAAAATGTTCTTTTCTTTGTGCTCGACAAAAGAAAAGTAGTGAGAATATCTCCATGTTAAGAAACCCCCTCCCCCACACACACACACACACACACACACAGAGCAAGCTGCGCGCCACTTCCTGGTGACACAGGAACATTCAGAAGGACGACACCGCAGCAATAAAACACACTCAGATCTTCTCAGTTTCTAGCCGATACTATATAAATAAATAACGTAAAATAACGCAGTAACGCATCATGTAGTAACGGTAACTGAGTTACTGAATATAAAAAATAACGCGTTAGACTACTAGTTACCGCCGAAAATAACTTTGTAACGCGTTAGTCCCAACACTGGTAATAAGTGTCCTTAATTGAAAAATATTGCAATCTAAAACACTTGTCGATATAAACAAGTATCAAATAATTTAATAAAAATCTATTTGATATTACTAACAGATCCAAATTTTCATATTAGATAGGATCCACTAACAGATGTGTCCGCATCATTCAACCTACTGTACTGCATCATGAGCTTAATTTAATGAACTATTGTGAACACTAGATGGCACCAAAAACGAATTATGACTGTACTTCAATTTAAAGACAGCACAAGTCTTACTTCATCAAACAGTTACTAATATTCCACACAACAAATAATAAAAGGTTGTAACCGATATATCGGATTAATATTGGTCTCAGGCAATACTCAATGCTCTAATATCAGTATTATATTGAAAGTGAAAAAGTCGGGGCACTCCTAGCAGTCCTCCGCAAGGCCCTACTTCCCATTCGACATAAAACGGGGGCGACAGGTTTCAGTGTACTACTAATTGATCGCTAAAGATTTTGAATGTGTCAAATGAACAGAAAATACATTTCTAGCCATGTTAGATTCCATTAGATCACTTTCTACGCTAAATAACTCACACTTATTGGACAAAAGATGAGCCTGCAACATTAGCCCAGACTTTTGTTTCATGGCAAGATACAAAAGGAAATAGCTGAAAAAAAGAGCACATATCTCAGCCTAGTGCTGGAATCTTTTCAATATGGCAGCAAGCCAATTTTAAGGTGAGGGAGGAATGCAAGGAGAGTTTGAACATGCACCCCCACACACACCTTACAACTAATGAGTGTGTGTTATGCAGACAATGTTACAGTAACTCCTTAAGGGGACTGCTGCATTCCATTAATATATTTTACCATTGCCTATAAGAGGAGAATAAAGATTTAAGCCATTCTATAACTAAAAACCCAGACTTACCTTGCTTTTATTTATATAATGTATTTCCTTATATAGGAGCCAGGGATCTTTATTTGCTCAAAACTGCAGAAGAACCAAGTTACATTTGGGAGTAAGGTATTTAACAGAGGGAGGGCTTTACCAATACCATACTCCTCTTCAAAGTTTGTGATCGCGTTCTACTTCTTCCAATTGACAAGCAAATTGTTCACAAATTTCAAAAAAGTTTACCCGTTTCACAAACAATTACAATTCATATTCTATACAGGCCTGATGTCAGCCAATCAGTCGTTTGCATTAAATTCCTGTTTTAGCTAAGTTAACGATGTTATAAGGCTAATCGATTTGGTGTTTTCCATGCATCCATTTACTTGTGTCATGTCTTTTGATCATGTTTTGTTTGGCTAGGTCAGGGGTCGGCAACCCGCTGCTCCGGAGCCGCATGCGGCTCTTTGACCACTCAGATGCGGCTCAGCTGCATACTTGCCGACCCCCCCAATTTTCCCAGGAGACTTCTGGATCTCAGTGCCTCTCCTAGTTAACTCCCAGGGCAAATATAATCCTATTTTCACTTTGATTACTAAATTAAGGGCGTGCCCTGAATACACTGCAGTAATTGTCCTCTATAGCATTTACAAACAGCGTGCCAGCCGGGCCACATGTTGTATGTAGCTTTTACTTGCACACGTAGGAGACAGCAAAGCATACTTACTCATCAGCCACACAGCTTACACTGGCGGTAGCCGTATAAAACAACTTTAACACTGTTACGTTACAAATATGCGCCACACTGTGAACCCACAGCAAAAAAGAATGAAAAACACATTTCTGGAGAACATCCCACCGTAACACAACATAAACACAACACAACCAATACCCAGAATCCCATGCAGCCCTAACTCTTCCGGTCTAGATTATACACCCCGCTACCACCAACCCCCCCCCCCCCCCCCCACACACACACACACATCAACCCCCCGGCCCCTCCGTGCGTCGGTTGAGCGGAAGAGTCAGTGCTGCATGGGATTCTGGGTATTTGTTGTGTTGTGTTTATGTTGTGTTACAGTGCAGATGTTCTCCAGAAATTTGTTTGTCATTCTTTTTTGGTGTAGGTTCAAAGTGTGGCGCATATTTGTAACGTAACAGTGTTAGAATTTTTTTTTTACGGCTACCGTCAGTGTAAGCTGTGTGGCTGCTGACCTAGTACGCCAGCTGAAACTGCATTCTACATGTGGTCGAGCAGGTACACTGTTAGGGCAGACTGTAGAGGGCGCCAAAAGCAGTGCCATCACGTCCTGATAACCGGGAGTCTCCCGGAAATAATGAGAGGATTGGCAAGCATGACGCTATCAAGCGCCATTCATTCAAAACTCGCGGGCCCCCTAATATCAAATTTACATATTAAAGTGCGTGCCGGTGCGTGTGTCTGAGACCCCTGGTTAACATAGCACAAAGCAATTTAAGGTTTGTATGCGGTGTTTTTCATTTAAAATTTTTTTTTTTTTTTTGTGGCTCCCATTATTTTCTTTAATTTGTGAAACTTGCCAAAATGGCTCTTTGAGTGGTAAAGGTTGCCGACCCCTGGGCTAGGTTCTGTTTGGTTTTTGGACTCTTTTTAGTTCCTGTTTGTGCACTCTTGTTTGTTTTTGTTCCCTTGACAACCCATTAGTTGCACCTGTTTTCACGTTCGGTCTCACACACCTGTCAGCAATCATGTCACTACTATTTAAGCCTGTCATTTTCAGTTGGTCGTCCTGGCGACATTCTCATTATTCGTGCCTGTTCATAGTTTTCATGCTGATATTAATTTCATGCTCCGCTCATGCCACAGTAAGTGTTTGTTTTATGTTTATAGTTTCTGTCCATGTGATAGTTTTAGTTGTCATAGCCAAGTTTGTATCTCCGCCTTGTGCGCGCCTTTTGTTCTTTTTTTTAGTATTAAAATAAATTATGTCTTTACCTGCAAGCCATGTCCAGTCAAGTTCGTTTGCATTCCGGGAAAGCAATCCGCGCAGTAATTTGCGCCGCCATAGTCCATGTCATGACAACTTGTGCTGGCCCGCCAATGATAAATGTGGACTACCATGAAAAAAAAATATGTTCCCACCCTCCCTCAAACAAATGGTGCTGTCTGTGGGGCTACTCCGGACAGTAGATTGCATCATTACTCTAAACACCAGCTTGCTTAAAGGGAAAACATGATTATTCTAATCTACATTTAAAAAACACTTCCATGTGGTCTAGATCAGGGGTCCCAAAAATTTTTGACATGGGGGGCCACATTGGGTTAAAATAATTTGGCCATCTACAGTGTGTGTGTGTGTGTGCATACATATACATGAATGAATGAATAAATAAATACATACATACATACATACAGTCATGGTCAAAGGACAATGTCATGACTGTCTTGACTTTCCAATAATTTCTACAACTCTTATTTTTTTGTGATACAGTGATTTGGAGCACACACTTGTTTATCACAAAAAAACATTCATGAAGTTTGGTTCTTTTATGAATTTATTATGGGTCTACTGAAAATGTGACCAAATCTGCTGGATCAAAAGTATACATACAGCAACATACATGATCAATTTTGGTGATGTAGAAAATTTACAATCAAATTAAATTAGCTTCATGGCATGGCCTCTTAACTTCATGTGAGTGATTATGATTGATGACACCTGTTGACTTCTCTGAGCCCATTTAAATAGGGCTCATGTGATGCAGTCATTAGACTCGGTTACAAACGCGACAATGGGAAAGTCAAAGGAACTCAGCACAGATCTGAAAAAACTAATCATTGACTTGAACAAGTCAGGAAAGTCACTTGAAGCCATTTCAAAGCAGCTTAAGGTCCCAAGAGCAACTGTGCAGACAATTGTTCGCAAGTATAAAGTGCATGGCACAGTTTTGTCACTGCCACAATCAGGAAGAAAACGCAATCTATCACCTGCTGCTGAGAGAAAATTGGTCAGGATGATCAAGAGAACCACCAAAAAGCAGGTCTGCAATGAATTGGAAGCTGCTGGAACACAGGTGTCAGTGTCCACAGTCAAGCGTGTTTTGCATCGCCATGGACTGAGAGGCTACCATGCAAGAAGGAAAACCCTTGCTCCAGAAGCGACACCTTAAGGCTCGTCTAAAGTTTGCTGCTGATCAAATGGACAAAGATAGGACCTTCTGGAGGAAAGTTCTGAGGTCAGATAAAACAAAAATTTAGCTGTTTGGCCACAATACCCAACAATATGTTTGGAGGAGAAAAGGTAAGGCCTTTAATCCCAGGAACACCATCCCTACCGACAAGCATGGTGGTGGTAGTATTATGCTCTGGGCCTGTTTTGTTGCCAATGGAACTGGTGCTTTACAGAGAGTAAATAGGACAATGAAAAAGGAGGATAACCTCCAAATTCTTCAGGACAACCTAAAATCATCAGCCCGGAGGTTGGGTCTTGGGCGCAGTTGGGTGTTCCAACAGGACAATGACCCCAAACACACATCAAAAGTGGTAAAGGAATGGCTAAATCAGGCTAGAATTAAGGTTTTAGAATGGCCTTCCCAAAGTCCTGACTTAAACCCCATTGAGAACATGTGGACAATGCTGAAGAAACAAGTCCATGTCAGGAAACCAACAAATTTAGCTGAACTGCACCAATTTTGTCAAGAGGAGTGGTCAAAAATTCAACCAGAAGCTTGTGGATGGCTACCAAAAGCACCTTATTGCAGTGAAACTTGCCAAGGGACATATAAGCAAATATTAACATTGCTGTATGTATACTTTTGACCCAGCAGGTTTGGTCACATTTTCAGTAGACCCATAATACATTCATAATAGAACCAAACTTCATGTGCTTCAATCACTGTAGCACAAAAAAATAAGAGTTGTAGAAATTATTGGAAACTCAAGACAGCCATGAAAGACAGACAGACAGACAGACAGACAGACAGACAGACAGACAGACAGACAGACAGACAGACAGACAGACAGACAGACAGACAGACAGACAGACAGACAGACAGACAGACAGACAGACAGACAGACAGACAGACAGACAGACAGACAGACAGACAGACAGACAGACAGACAGACAGACAGACAGACAGACAGACAGACAGACAGACAGACAGACAGACAGACAGACAGACAGACAGACAGACAGACAGACAGACAGACAGACAGACAGACAGACAGACAGACAGACAGACAGACAGACAGACAGACAGACAGACAGACAGACAGACAGACAGACAGACAGACAGACAGACAGACAGACAGACAGACAGACAGACAGACAGACAGACAGACAGACAGACAGACAGACAGACAGACAGACAGACAGACAGACAGACAGACAGACAGACAGACAGACAGACAGACAGACAGACAGACAGACAGACAGACAGACAGACAGACAGACAGACAGACAGACAGACAGACAGACAGACAGACAGACAGACAGACAGACAGACAGACAGACAGACAGACAGACAGACAGACAGACAGACAGACAGACAGACAGACAGACAGACAGACAGACAGACAGACAGACAGACAGACAGACAGACAGACAGACAGACAGACAGACAGACAGACAGACAGACAGACAGACAGACAGACAGACAGACAGACAGACAGACAGACAGACAGACAGACAGACAGACAGACAGACAGACAGACAGACAGACAGACAGACAGACAGACAGACAGACAGACAGACAGACAGACAGACAGACAGACAGACAGACAGACAGACAGACAGACAGACAGACAGACAGACAGACAGACAGACAGACAGACAGACAGACAGACAGACAGACAGACAGATAGATAGATAGATAGATAGATAGATAGATAGATATAGATTTTTTTTAGTGTGTGTGTGTTGTCTTGTCATCACAATTCCCCCGTTTTTTTGTTTGTTTTTTTCTATCCCCTCCTGCTCCGGTCCGGCTGCGCCAAACACTAATACAATCATTTAATAAAGTCAAACGCAAATAAGGCAACAAGAGAAGTATTCCACACCTATCTTTTGTAAAGTAAATCTGTACTGCAGATATGGGCATCTACATCAACAATACCATTTGCCTGAGCAGCTGGACCGGACAGATTAAAAAAAAAAATGTATATATGTATTTTTTTTGTTATTCTTTTTTTTTTTAAATTTGGGACGTTCGGTAGGCCAGACAGTGGACGCTGGCGGGCCTTAGTTTGGGGACCTCTGGTCTCGATAATATTTATTGGATAGGTTTTGGTGTGAATTTTGCTTCACAGTCTCATTTACAACCTACTTCCTATGCATGTCGGCAAGTTGTTCATTTGTGGAGGCATTACCTGATGGCAATGGTAGCCCTTCACGTCCCGTCATTTCTCCAATAGTAACAAAATGTATCTTTTGAAAATGTACACTGTTAAATACATATCTTGAAGACAAACATCACCCCTTTTATTTTTTCACAGACAAGGTCAAAAAGAAACGTCATGAACAGTATACACATTAACAAGTCTTGAAATTAGGTACACCTGCCCACTCTTGGATTGATTAAGTGCTGCATTAAAAAAAAGCTGCTTTCACTAGATTTTATGTCATTGCACATCGGTGTTGGATTACATTTTATATAGCGCCTTTCTAGACATCCAAAGCGCTTTACAGTGAGACCGATTATTCATTCAATCCACAGTCACACATTAATAATTAGTAGGCAAAATTTGTAGCCACAGCTCCGCTGAGGTAGACTAACGGAAACGTGGCTGCCAATTTGTGCCAACAGCCTCTCTGACCACCACCGAACATTAGTTCACATTCATACTCCAGTGTGGGAGGCACTGGGAGGTGTGTGAAGTGTCTTGCCCAAAGACACAAGAGCAGTGACTATGCCGGTAGAAAACTGGGTATGTACCAGGAATTCTTAAATTTCAGAATGCATGTTTCAGTTTACCCCACAAACGTGCATCTCTATGCATAAATCCAAATAACTATCCCTAATCTGAGAAGTGCAGGTCCTTTGGATGATCAGCGAAAAAAGAAACTATGCAATAGGCGAGGTGGTGTCTTTTACCTGGTGGCATTTTGGATGATGGGGCTGGGTGAGACGTTCACTGTGCCTGACGTGACAATGTTGGTGAGGGTGACTACACTGTCATCAGATTCTCGCTCCTTCCTGCTGATTGGGCGACTTGACTCTGGCGACCACTCCTTTAGGCACACACACACAAACACACGATTCTTAGTTATTTTACTTCTTCTTTACATTGAAATAAATAAGTTATTTTATATGTCACAGAAGGAAGCCACATTGAAAGGGTCATATTATGATTTGTTTCTACATTTAAAACACTTCCTTGTGGTCTACACAACATGTAATGGTTCTTTGGTCAAAATTTTGCATGGATTATGTTTTACAGACCATCTTCAAACCGCTTTCTGGCCATCTCTTCAGGATGTGCCGTTTTGAAGGCGATCTTATTTACGTGTCTCCACTTGGACTGTGTCTTTTCCCCATCAGCCATGTGGTAGTTTTTAACTCTTCTATATGTAGTCTGACAGATATAAATTAAAATTATACACTACTTTGTAGGGTTGTGAATCTTTGGGCATGATTTGATTCGATTCGATTCTTGGGGTTATCGATTTGATTCAGAATTGATTCTCGATTCAAAACGATTCTCAATACAAAATCAGTATTTTAGCAACATTGGGTGCCAATCCTATGATTAACTACATTCCTCCATAAAATAAACAGTTCTAATATATTTTTATATTACTTAAAAGAAAACTGGTTTTGTTTAATAAAATTCTATCCAAACATGTAATAAAGTCAAATGCAAATAAGGCAACAAAAAAAGTATCACACGTTTCTCTTTTCTAACAAGAAAACTATCACACACTTCTCTTTTCTAAAATACATTTGGGCATCTACATCAACAATATGATTTGATATATATATATATATATATATATATATATATATATATATATATATATATATATATATATATATATATATATATATATATATATATATATATATATATATATATATATATATATATATATATATATATATATATATATATATATATATATATATATGTTTATAGACATACAGTTGTGGTCAAAAGTTTACATACACTTGTGAAGGACATAATGTCATGGCTGTCTTGAGTTTCCAATAATTTCTACAACTCTTATTTGTTTGTAATGGAGTGATTGGAGCACATACTTGTTTGTCACAAAAAACATTCATGAAGTTTAGTTCTTTTGTGAATTTATTATGGGTCTACTGAAAATGTGACCAAATCTGCTGGGTCAAAAGTATACATATAGCAACATACATTATCAATTTTGGTGATGTAGAAAATTTACAATCAAATCAAATTAGCTTCATGGCATGGCCTTTTAACTTCATGTGAGTGATTATGATTGACGACACCTGTTGACTTCTCTGAGCCCATTTAAATAGGGCCCATGTGATGCAGTCATTAGACTCTGTTACAAACGCGACAATGGGAAAGTCAAAGGAACTCAGCACAGATCTGAAAAAATTAATCATTGACTTGAACAAGTCAGGAAAGTCACTTGGAGCCATTTCAAAGCAGCTTAAGGAGCAACTGTGCAGACAATTGTTCGTAAGTATAAAGTGCATGGGAGGGTTTTGTCACTGCCACAATCAGGAAGAAATCGCAAGCTGTCACCTGCTTCAGAGAGAAAATTGGTCAGGATGATCAAGAGTCAACCGAGAACCACCAAAAAGCAGGTCTGCAATGAAAGAAGCTTGTGGATTGCTACTAAAAGCACCTTATTGCAGTGAAACTTGCCAAGGGACATGTAACCAAATATTAACATTGCTGTATGTATACTTTTGACCCAGCAGATTTGGTCACATTTTCAGTAGACCCATAATAAATTCATAAAAGAAGCAAACTTCATGAATGTTTTTGGTGACAAACAAGTATGTGCTTCAATCACTCTATCACAAAAAAATAAGAGTTGTCGAAATTATTGGAAACTCAAGACAGCTATGACATTATGTTCTTTACAAGTGTATGTAAACATTTGACCACAACTGTATATATACATACACATATACAGTACAGGCCAAAAGTTTGGACACACCTTCTCATATAATGTTGTTATTTTCATGACTATTTACATTGTAGATTGTCAATTAAGGCATCGAAACTATGAATGAACACATGTGGAGTAATGTACTTAACAAAAAAAGGTGAAATACTGAAAACATGTTTTATACTCTAGTTTCTTCAAAATAGCCACCCTTTGCTCCGATTACTGCTTTGCACACTCTTGGCATTCTCTCGATGAGATTCAAGAGGTAGTCACCTGAAATGGTTTTCACATCACAGGTGTGCCTTATCAGAATTAGTGGAATTTCTTGCTATATCAATGGGGTTGGGACCATCAGTTGTTTTGTGAATGAGAAGGTGTTTACAAACCATATATATATATATATATATATATATATATATATATATATATATATATATATATATATATATATACCGTATTTTCCGCACTATAAGGCGCACCGGATTATAAGGCGCACCGTCAATGATTGGCCTATTTTAAAACTTTGTTCATATATAAGGCGCACCGCATTATAAGGCGCATAGAATAGACGCTACAGTAGAGGCTGGGGTTACGTTATGCATCCATTAGATGGAGCTGCGCTAAAGGGAATGTCAACAAAACAAATAGTGATTGTACTGACACTTCTACTTGCTGCTCTCTGTTCAACAACCCACTGTTCGAGTTTGTCCTCCAACTGTAGCCATCTCACTTTGTTCCCTCGGAAACTCTGTTTAGTCTTCTTTACTTGGCGCAGGTCATGATGTTGCTTCCTCCACTTCCGCACCATTGATTCGTTAATGTTAAATTCTCTCGCTGCTGCTCTATTCCCGTGTTCTACTGCGTGACTGATCGCCTTGAGTTTAAACTCTGCGTCGTAAGCGTGTCTCTTAATAGGAACCATTTTTGGGTCTTTACATAAAGTTTAGGTAGGGATGATGTTCGAAACCGGTTTTCCCGGTTGTTCGATAAGAAAAGAACCGAGTTCTCGGACTCAAATCCCTTTTTGAGAACCGGTACACGTTATCGAGACCACTATAGTAAAGAAAAAGAGTTGGTTCTTTATTAGAATCCCTGGGAACAAATCCTGCCCCGACAAGAAATGCCCCGAAGGACATCACAAGAAATGACGTCACGTAGCTCAGTCATTTGTCACGGTGGGGTGCTGCGGTTCGTTCTCCCGGGACGCAAAACTGACGGCTCCGGACGAAAGCGTGCAGGTAGGAGATGATTTATTTCTCATAAATCATACACATTACAACAGACAGGAACGAAACAAAAGGAAAGTGTGCCGTTCGCACGAGAAGCTAAAGCAAAAACTTACTTAGCACAGGAATCATGAGTTCGAAAACCAGAATGCCAACGTAACTGTTGCAAATGCAAACAATGAAGCCACGACGAGTGACCGGAAAAGGCAGGCTTAAATAGAGTCTCTGATGAGCAACAGGTGAAAATGATAAGTAACCATGGTGACTAAAACAAACCTCCGAAGTGCACAAAACAACTAAGGAAGTCCAAAACTAACAGAACATAACTAAACAAAACATGATCCGACATTTATATACATCATTTACTGACCTTTTTATAATAAAATATCTGTGAATTAGTGTATACAACAGTTTTGTAATATGTAATTAATTAATTCAGTCATTATTAATATACTGAGATGAAGAATATGTTATTTTCAATAAGGTTGGAAGTCCATCCATCCATCCATCCATCTTCTTCCGCTTATCCAGGGTCGGATCGCGGGGGCAGCAGCCTAAGCAGGGAAACCCAGACTTCCCTCTCCCCAGCCACTTCGTCCAGCTCTTCCCGGGGGATCCCGAGGCGTTTCCAGGCCAGCCGGGAGAGATAGTCTTCCCAACGTGTCCTGGGTCTTCCCCGTGGCCTCCTACCGGTCGGACGTGCCCTAAACACCTCCCTAGGGAGGCGTTCGGGTGGCATCCTGACCAGATGCCCGAACCACCTCAACTGGCTCCTCTCGATGTGGATGAGGAGCGGCTTTACTTTGAGCTCCTCCCGGATGGCAGAGCTTCTCACCCTATCTCTAAGGGAGAGCCCCGCCA